>NW_023417175.1:0-19714 GCF_002922805.2 Oryzias melastigma | reverse complement strand
GTTTTACCGGCACCATGAGTGAGAGTGGTGTGTGTATGAGTGAGTATCCTCACAGTGTCGGCTGTTCTGTGGTTCTGTACTGTTAAAAGAATGGTAGTCAAGTTGTTGACACCAACTGATTTATATGGCCTGCGTGTACGCGTCTTCCTCCAATCACTTGGGTCGTACCATGTAAGGGACACAAGTGATCTTAGGATTCAAACCTGCCAGCCATCTGCTTGGCTCTGCTCCCACCCAATTTGCTACAATATATTTCCTTCCAAAATTTTTTGTTATTCTCAAACATTTTTGTAAAAGCGCCACTGAGCCGCAAGGGGGTGCTTGAAGAGCCGCATGTGGCTCCGGAGCCGCAGGTTGCCGACCCCCGGTCTAAACCAATTAAAAAGGGATATTTTTTAAGCGCAAATGTCATTTTTTTTTTTAAACTTCATATATGTATCCTCTTGACAGCAGCACATAGATTTTAGGTTCAGGTCATTAGACTTCTCTATGTAGTCGAGCACAGTTTGCAGTAGGTCACTTAAGTTCAGCTAGAAAATAAAAATATCTTCTCCATACACGAGATGAGCAGAAGCTCCAAGAAGGGCTCTAGAATTTCCTGTCTGGTATGAACCTCAGAGAACCAAGTGAACCAACACAATGACATGGCGGCCAAACCACCACTGGCTGTGGAAACTTCTCCAATCAGCTTGGGTTTTGTGACCTCTCCTCCAGACTGAAACTTTCCAAATAAAACGTACTTTCATTAAATTTTCTCCTCCAGTTAAAGCTTCTCGACCGAGTCAAGCCAGAGTCTAGTATTCCTCTGTCAACTCCTTGTGATGCTCCTTCCAATTCTTGAACGTCCTTTGCTTAACAATCATCTCAAACCTGCATTTCTGTTGCTAGAACATCTTTTTCTTTCACATTTTCTTCCCGGACACTTCATTTTCTTCTACTATGATTGGATCCAGCACTTTGTTTAGCTTGTTTAGAAAAAAATCTTTGGATGACTATCTTCCAGACATCTGCAAAGTCTAATCTCTAAAATCGACTTTTTTTAAGCAACATTTTAATTTCTTGGAAAATTAAGGAGATTTAGTTACCACTCTTCAGTAGATTTGGATGTCGCCATATTGGATCAATTGTTTCGAATGTTATTGCCTCTGATTGGCCAATTCATAACTTTAATAACTTGTTCTATAAAAAGAAGTATTGCAAAAAAAATAGGATTAACAAGAACATGTTAAAAAAAAGGTAGTGGAGCAAAAATGGTTATTCTGACAAATACCTGACTGAGTAATAGCTGTTTATTTCTCAATAGAAGTCTATAGGATTTTGAGTTATTGTACTTCCTGTTTGGAGCAGGAAGGAAGAGTTGTCATATACAGTCAATAGTTATGCTGAATTTTCTTATAGCTCATTTGTGCTTCAGTTTCCTCACACTAATCATAAATTTTTCCTTTTTAGATGCATACAGTTGCATAATGAGCCCTGACCATCATGGAACCACCACCGTGTTTCACTATTCATGTTATTTTCAGTTTTCTTTTAAATAATTTTTTTTTATTATTTTTTTAGGGTCCTGCTTTATTATTTAAGGAGAGAATCTGACCTTCCTGGATAATTTAAACCCATATGTGTAATTTCTTTGCTCTATTTGACGGTTTTACTCCGAAGTTCAAGCGTTTTCTCTCGTTTCTTTTTTTTTTTGCAGTGGAGCACTTTATGAATCTAGCTTGTTCGAGTGTTTTGGAAGGAGGAGGGACCAATCAGGAGCTGGTTTTACACTGTTTACATGAAAGTGGAGGCAATTTTCTCGTGAGTAAATTGATTTTGCAGATATGATCTCCGTTATATTCCATCGTGGAAACTTTACTCCTTTGAATGTCATTTTTTTAGGTAACACTGGAACGTTTGATGCTTCAGGAGCCGATTTTCCCCGATGGCCATCATCTGAAAAATTATCACTACTCAGGTGCAGAAACGGCACATCTCTGCCGTCACCTCACTTCCCTTACTTCCTGTCTGGTTGAAGTGTTTAGACTCATCATCTGTTTTCCTTACAGGCTCAGACAGATGGACGAGAGAAGAGAAGCGTTACTTCAATAAAGGGATCTCTGCCTACAGGAAGGACTTCTTCCTGGTGCAGACGCTGGTAAGTGTTATAAAAAATCTCAAAAGAAAAGATTAAAGAGTAACTTAAGAGAAAACATACTCTTATGGTATTAATGGATTTTTTGCAAACAGGAAAATTGTGTAAAACTTTACAGAAGTTCCAAAAAAACTAGAAAAAGCTGAAAAAGTCACATCCTCTTTGTGGTTGGAAGTCTGTGTTGAGAAAACTCTGTTCTTATTTGTGTTCTCTAGCCGTGTACAGAAGTGGATCAAAGTGTCGGTCCCCCTCTCATTGATTTCTTTCATCAAAAATTAACCAATCGGAGATTACAGCCCCAAACCATAGCCATACCTCCTCCGTGTTTCACAACTTCACAGTTCTAAAATTAACCCGCGGAAGGTGAAATCTACAAAGTAGTCAACTTTATTTATTTTTTACAATAATTATAGATGTTTTAAGGCTGTAACAACCCTCACTACATGAACTTTATACACTTTTTTTAAAGCAGACATCAACATTTTGACACTTTTCTCTTTTGTTTCAAACCTTTGACACTGGAGTGTGTATTTGCAAAAGTCTGTCAATACCTCACAATATGATGCGTATCGCATTACATCTCAAGATTGTACCAGAACAGTTTTTCACAATTATTTTAACGACAAAAACTACCTGAATATTACTATACCTTTCATTGGAATACAATGGTAAAAAATCATTTTATTTAATGATCACAACGTTAAGCACTGCAACCGTTTCTCATGTACAAGTCATTTTTACCAAAGCAAGTTCATTCTGCTTTTATTTTGGTAAATTAAGAAGTATTTCTGCTGGGGTTTAAGTGGAAAACAACAAAAATAAAGTTTATTTATTCTGGAGAATAATATTCCTGCCTATTTATTATTCATAATTATGTAAAAAAAAAAATACAGTTTTAAAGTCTTAAAAATTGGCATTCTGCTAACTTTTTGGACTATTTTTGAATTTAGTAAGTAGCTGTTTTGGCTGATTTTAGCTTTTTTTAAGTTTTTTAAATTGTTTAGGAGTTAGGCTAATATTTACACGCTAGCTTTTAGCAATTTTTTTCCCCATTTTTTAAACCTTCCGCTCTCTTTGGGGTCCAGATGACTCCAACCACATATTGATGTGTGATTGCTTCCATGACAAATGTGGACAAATGTTGACAGGATTTTATGTTTGCCATGGACATTAGTGAAACTCAAAAATCAGTGGAAAAAAAAAAGTTCAGTGCACTGTCTTGTGGGGTTCAGATGACCCAATTTTTAATGTAAACAAACTAAGGAGAGCGAAAGGGTTACGGCTATGGTGAAGTTTAGCTATTTTTTATAGCTACATGCTAGCTGCTTTTTTTTTTTCAAATTTTTTAAGCTAATTTAGCATTTCGCTAATATTTTAGCTTCAGCATTTATTAGCTATCAATTTCAGCATCTTCAGTTGCCAAATTTATCCTACATCATTCACACTAGCATTATTGGAGGTAATGCTATATATCTAGTTTATAATTATGTTAAAAAGTTACGGTTTTAAGGTTTTAAAAATTCGTTTTAGAGTGTTCAATTAATGTTTATCCTGTTCGGCCCGCCCCCTAAGGTGTGTTTTGGATTTTGGCCCCTTATGCGATTGAGTTCGACACCTCTGCACTAAAGCTAAAGTTCTGGTGTCTTTGAACATCGATCCTGACTTTTAGGTTGCCATTTATACTCTCCATCCCTCAATTTAGTCATGTTTTCCTCATTAGAACCACATTTAGGATGTTATTTTAATCTCCTATTAACTAATTACATATTTAAAGCTTAAAATATCCATACAGTCAGTAATGTGTCATTTGTTTTTCCAGGTCTGTTTTATTATTTTTTAATTATTCTATAAAATTATGAAGAATTATTTGATTTGTGGATGTTTCTTTCACCATTTTTTTATTCACATATAACCCATAACCAATAGAAGCTCCCTCATAGAGTCATGACAGAATTTACTGACTTTACTCACTTCTTGCTCTTTCTGAAGGTCCGGACTAAGACTGTGGCTCAGTGTGTGGAGTTCTACTATACGTACAAGAAGCAGGTGAAGATCGGTCGTAACAGCATCCTAACCTTCGGCCCTCCAGATTCCCCCACAGGAAAGCACTCAGAGGCTGTGGTGGAGGTTAAGGTAAACTCTTTTTTTTTATTTAGGATCTAGAAAATTATCTACAGTTTAACTGTGAAGTCAGACTCACACATTTGATTTTTTCCTGACAAAAACCACCGAGATAACAAAGTGGTTTAAAGGTGACACGAAGTCACGGGGGAATAAAAATCGAGCGAGAACTCGGTGAACCTGAACGTGTCGGGTGTGATTACAGAGCTCACAGCTTCCAAAAGAGACTCAGGAAGAGGAGGAGGATGAAGAGCAGAAAGAAAAGTCGTATGAAAGCCATGAGAGCACGGTGGCTCGGTCGCTCCGGGTTCACGACTATGTAAGTACAACTACAACCCAGCGGTCTTTCAATTAGAATTATGTCGTTTTTAGCCAAAAAAAACTGTCATTTTCTAGGAATTAGTTCTGCATTCGTTAGAAATTTTATGTTTTTGAGTTGTGATTGATGGGACAGAGCAACCCCGCCCGCCCTTTCCTTCACCCAAATCTTCACACACTTTACATGCTGGTGCTCAGATTAGAAAAACATTGATTAGTCATCTATAAGTGGATAAACCAAAAACATCCTTTTCAAATCTGGTTCTTATTGGCCACCTTTTTTTTGTTTGGCTGTTAATCTGTATAAATGGGGCTCTAAAAGTGTGGTCTGTTGGTTTTTGCCAAATTTTTGAGGGACCTCTGGTCACACGCAAGATGGCGCCAGAGTCAGTCTGTAAGCGGAAGCAGAAATTTCGTAACTTTAGCGGAAATTTTCTTAAACTTTGGGAAACCCTTTCAGAAATTATATTTTAAAAGGCCATTTTTTTCCGAGTGAATCAGCTCATCTGAGCAGGAGAAATGCCGCTTTGTTTTTTTTTTGTTTTTTTTCTTCCATGACAGAGAGTGTCTGAGAAAAAAAACGGCAAAAAAACGGGGAGAAAGGTCGAAAGCTTAAAACAATGCTTTCAATGCTTTTGAATTTTCGGGGGCCATATTTTTTCTCTGTAGCCAGATTCTCTTAAAATTTTTGACAAAGTAAAATACATTTTTTTTATTCCTGCGCTCCCCCTACAGGTTGAATTCAGGTATTACACGTGAATTTAGCGATTGATCAAACCATTTAACTCCCACATCATTTCAGAAATTTCACGTCATGATCTGCTGCTCCAGTAATGATAACAGTCCTGCCCCCAAGCCCCGCCCCTCTGACTGGAGTTTCACATTTCGGCTGTGGGCGGAGTCAGCCTCCAACTTCCCTGTTTGGTCACCCTTTAAGCTTAATTTTCTTTATATACGTCCTCCCATCATGAGATAAATGCCACAAAACTCCACAAAAACGCAAATACCATCAAAGTTGCCTTTTAAAGATAATGACAAATAGCAATGTTTTATTTCATTTTCTTAGGCAGGGACGGTGTTGGTGTTCAAAGAGCCAGAAGCCATAAAAAAGGAGCCTCAAAGTTTTACAGTGTCGCCCAGAAATCGGGCCGAACCCACAGCGAAGAAAGCCAAACCGCCGCCAAAACCTCCTCAGGATCCCAACGCAGTGTTTCCGTGCAAGAAATGTGGCAGGTATGTTGAATAACTGTTAGAACTCAGTGATGCTTCGTTTGACTCTAATTCTGCCAAACCTGAATCCTTTCAGGGTGTTTTCCAAAGTCAAGAGTCGCAGTGCCCACATGAAAAGTCACGCCGAGCAGGAGAAGAAGGCGGCGGCGCTGCGTCAGAAAGAGGAGGAGGAGCACGCCGCCGCCGCTCAGGCTCAAGCCAGGAAGGCAGCGGCCTCTGCCGCCGCCGCTGCAGCAGCGAGACATCTGGGCGGTAACGGATGGATGCAGATGGCCGAGCTCAGCAGTCAGGAAGACACATCCGAGGCCGAGGATGACAACGATGCAGACTGGCAGTGAAGCTAAAGATGGATTTTTGTGCAGCTTGTAGAGATTATGAACAAAGCTAGAGAGCATGAGGTTCAGAAAGAAGGGACGATAGAAGCACAAAAAGACGATTTCCAAGTCTTCCTGTTTATTTTTACACAGCTTTCCCGACCAAAACGACTGTCTGACCCACCACACTCCATACCTGCTCTTTTATTTTGGTAAATGCACTTCTCTTCTTTCTTTTTTTATTTAAAAATATCAATTTTATTTTACATTTTCACTGTGGATTCATCATAAGATTGATATTTCACGAGTATCTCAATTGCAATGTAAGATCAAGATCATTATTATTAGCTTCTTCACCAAAGCGGCCTTTTTATGTACAGATGGAGGCGATTGTATGTTAAGCTCCTTTGAATTTTGCAGATGTTTGCCACGTTTTTAGTTCAAATTTATTCTTACAATAGCAAGGGACCTTTGAAGTGTGCATGGACAAAAAAAAAGTATATATATGAGACTGCCATGTATTTATGATACAGCATTTGAAAATTTTGTAAAGCGAAATCATGTCAGTTGAAGATTGACTGGTCTAAAAAAATTATTAAAAAGTCTATTTTAAAGAGTGAATTGAATTTTGCAGATCCGTGTTTCATCAGCAGGGGGAGACATATGCCGTTCTTAGACATCATCTCATATCCAAAAAGGCTTCTTTTATTTCAGTTTTGCTCTCTAGAGGGATTTATACAGAATGGCAGATGGACTCCACAGACTTATCCTTTCAAATTAAGGGCTGGAAGCTGACTTCCCTCATTTGGATGTAGTAACGTTTGCCATTGATCAATGGTGACATGATTCATCCGTTAAAGAGTCTTTTTTCAGTATTCAAAGATGCTCTCTACTCTGTTTGGGGATGCTGTCACTGCTGCATCTATTGAAAATGACTTTATTTATAGAAATATGTCTCTTTTTTACAGCAGATCTGATTGCACAAAAGTTAATAGTAGAATTTTTAACACTGTAAAGATAGAAAATTCATTTTTTAAAAATATATAAATATATTATTTATATAGCCCAATTACACAACACAAATGTGTTGTCTCAATGGACTTGTCCAAAAACATAAAATATAAACAATTGTTGATTACTAAACTAAGCTAATCAGACTAAATTAAATGAGGCATCCCTGCTCTTAGTCCCTTCTTCTTAGTAATGGGGAAACTACTAAAAAAATAGATTCTGGTACCAAAAAAATAAGAAACCTCTGGGATGTCCACATGAAGATGAGCCAGTGGCGAGGTCCATGGACAAGGACAGGAGCACAGACAAGCCACCTGGAATCTCTCCCGCTTCCTCGGAGGGCAGTGGGAAGGAAGGACAACACATGAATCACACTGCACCAAAACGAGATATGGAGAACTAGACGAGCCAGAGGCGAGGTCCACTGCTAATAACAGGAGCACAGACGATTCTTTATCTAGATCAGGGGTGTCAAACTCTAGGCCTCAAATCCTGCTGGTTTTCCAGAAACCCTGCCTTATCTGCTGCTGATTACCAGGATCAGGTGGGCTTGGCCAGTAAGGAGCTTCAATGACAGGTTGGTTGGAAAACATGTAGGACACCGACCCTCAAGACCTGGAGTTCAACACCTGTGATCTAGATGGAACTAGGGGACAGCTGGGGGCACTAGACGAGCCAGAGGCGCGGTCCACGGCTAAGGACAGGAGCACAGACGATCCACCTGGAGTCTCTCCATCTCTGGAAGGACAACACATGAATCCCACTGCACCAAAACGAGGTATGGAGAACTAGACGAGCCAGAGGCGCGGTCCACGGGCAAGGACAGGAGCACAGACGATCCACCTGGAGTCTCTCCATCTCCGGAAGGACAACACATGAATCCCACTGCACCAAGAATAAGTATGGAGAACTAGACGAGCCAGAGGCGCGGTCCACGGCTAGGACAGGAGCACAGAAAGTCCACCTGGAGTCTCTCAATCTCCGGAAGGACAACACATGAATCGCACTGCACCAAGAATAAGTATGGAGAATTAAATAAAAAATAAAGAATAGTCAATCAGTTATGATACATCAGATGATTTGTTAATGTTGATTTATGCAAAAATATTGACACGAATGCCCTTTATTACCCCGCTCAAATTTGATCTACACATTTCTAACATGGTGTAACGGCATTAATGGTAACAGTTTATAATTAGGTACCCTTTAATAACATAAGTAAGGCTAAAATCATTGAGTAAACATTACTTTCTGCTTCCAAACTCCAAAACACCAACGATTACTTAGATTGCTGAGATTATTAAGGCTTTGCATATATGTTAACTAATATGTTCTTGATGCTTTTAACACTAAGCAATTGCTTTGGGACACTTTAATTAATGATTTTTATGCATTAGGTAAGGTTGAATAGTAAACTGCTACTAGTGCGCTAAATAAGACACATAATAATGTCTAGTAACACATTATTTAATAGTTAAATAATACTTAATTATGCATAAATGAATGTTATCAAATTAATTATCAGCTAATTTTGCATTTTTTTAATACAGAAAGTAGCCATTTAGCAAAAAATAAGAATAAATGAGCTATTCACATCATGAAGTTTTGAAAATTGGCTAAACTTTTCCCTCCAAAAGACTTTATGGCAGCATCCATTTTAAAATGAGCAAGATAAGATTTTCTACTGCCCCTAGTGGTAGGATGGTTAACTACACGGCAAAAAAACATTGACCAAAGTTCTATACAGTGGGTTTTTTCTTCTGCAAAAACAATTAAGATAACAATTCAGATTTTAAAAAAGGAATAAATATAGCCTATAATGTTTTTAAAACTTTAAAATATTTTGAAAATTAAAAAAAGGATAAATCAGATTGTTTTAGTGCACTTGCCAGCTTTGTATCTAATCTTGCGAGGAAATATTACCACTGTTACCAAGTCAGATTGTTTTGATTTTTTTTTAAACCATTGATCAAATGTTTTTATGTTCTTGCAATGTTCTTGGCACTTTTAATCAGTCTTTATTACCAAGCAACTGATGTCATCTGAATTTCCTGAATTTCCCTGAGGACTTCCAAAGGGATTAATAAAGTATGTTCTATTCTATTCTATTCTATTCATGACAAAATATGGTAAAAAACTGTGTTAACCTTTAGATGTTTCTACAAACGTCATTTTGTATCTTCTTCTCCACCCATGAACCAATTTAATCTGATTATCTCAAAATTAAATAGCAAAAAAAAGTCATAATTGGTATAAAAGAATAAGAATCTGAAGGGGGAACAAGGCCAAAGTGAATTGTTGTGGTCCAGAAAAGTTGGACTTTTTAACTCTAAATTACTTTTGTGCATATAAAGTTTGTGTATTTTGTCATTGTTGGTTTACACTGAAGATCTAATGTCCAAAACCTCATTTCCCTGTTCAAATCCAGCTACAAGAACCATAAAAAGACAGAATGAAAGATCAAAACCTTACAAGCTGGCTTGTGTGAAAAGACAGACAAAAATGCTGAATTAGTGTCACTAAATGTCGTAAAGATGGATGAATGGGGCAATAGATCTTCTCCAGCCGGGCAGAGCAGAAATGTTCTTCAAGATTAATACCAGGCATTCCGCTGTAAAGTGATCATTTTTTTGGAGGCGTGACGCACGTCCTTTTCAAAGTCAGATATTACACCATGTTTGACTCATAGAAGTTCCTAATTATCGACAAATCACCTTTGTGAAATCATGCAAACACAGACGTGCGGCGTTCTAACTGACTGGAAGGTGTTTATGAATCCTTCGGATTGAAACAGTTCCACGGGGTTTAATCGCAAAGACCTTCATTCACAGAAAGGACGCCGCTCCTCTGAGGCCATTCTGATGTTGGTAATTTACATAATCTCTCCGGTTTTCCTGCCGTCTAACCGTCCTTGATGTGGAAACGCAACCATTTCATGTAATTACTCCACACGCCACACAAGAAACGGGCCATTCAGCTGCATCGTGATGAGCAGCCAGCGGCCTCCAGAGACGCAATCAGCCCGGCTGACCCCCTGACTCCATTCCAATTTGATTGGTAACGCATAAGTCACCTTTATGATCGCCCCTGCAGGGTTTTGCAGCCAGGTTCAGCGCGCCGAACATAAAAGAGCTTCATGCTTTGCTGCAGATCAGTTGCTACTCTATCCCCACAATTTCCATCACTTAATGGGATTAAAGCCATCTGTCTGTGTTCCAGCAAGAGTCAGCATTACTCTCTCCCAGTTATGCAAATAGCCTTTGACTCAAGACCATTCATCTGCAATTCAGCAGCTTTTGATGCCTCCGAAATGGGATCTGCCTGTGACTCACCGGCACGTTGGGTGGGATTTATTTCTCAATTCGACAGATATATGGATCCTGTCTTCAGACATTATCAAGTGTTGGCTCTGAATGAACTCCTTTTGCTGTCGACAAGTTCAGGAAGGCGATATTTTTGTTTAAATGTGATTCCTTATATGAGGAAACACTTTCTAAGGGGAAAAAGGATCTGAATAAACAGATATCATCTCCAGGCTTTAATAAAACATTTCCTCCCTGATCCGACGTGGTTCCACATATAAAGAACCACTGACGCGTGTGGCGGTAAATCACTGATACAGACGCTCCACATTTCAAACTAGTTAAACTGCTACTGCCCGTGTGCTAAGCAGATTTGTTGGACAGTTTTCTGAACTTTAAGCTTGGATGGATCCAAGGTCAGAATCACAAAACTATCGATCCTTCCAGATCTGAGATGAAACACAAACAATGGCTGCGTCGTTTTATTGTGTAGTCAATCTGACCCTCTAAATCAGGGGTCCCCAAACTTTTATTAGTGAGGGCAACATAACTGTTTTCTTCTCTGATAGAGGGCCGAGGTCGGTTTGTAGGCTAACAGAAAAAATATAACAATCACAGCCTAAACATAAAAAATTATGGTTTTCCCAGAAAGCCACACATAGTCAAATTTTAAATAATTCATTTCTGTAATCTTCATAGAATAAAATCATACTAAATCATTTAAAACAGCTAGATATATAGCATTAACTGCGTGTAACTAGCATGTAAGCTAAAAGTGGCAGCTGAGAATGCATGCTAGTGCTATTAGCTGAAAATGCTGAAATTGATAACTAAAACTGCTAAAGCTAATAGCTGAAAATCATAAAGTTGATAGCTGAAATGGCTGAAGCTAATAGCTGAAAATGTTGAAGCTGATAGCTAGCTAAAATATTAGCGAAATGCCAAATTAGCCTAAAAAACAGAATAAAAATGTTAATAGCCAAAACATCGAGCATGTAGCTGAAATATTTGCTAAGTGCCAAGTCAGCCTAATAAACTGGTAAAATGTGTAATTCAGCCAAAACAGCTAGTATAAAGATCAAAGTTTTGCTAAGCTCCAAATTAGTCCCGAAAATTGAAAACAAAAACTAAATTAGCCAAAGCAGCTAGCATTTTGTTAAAATATTAGCTAAACTCCAAATTAGCTTAAAGAATAAAAAAAAAAAACTAGATTAGCCAAAACGGCTAGCCTGTGGCTAAAATATTAGCTAAACTCCAAATTAGCCTAAAAAATTGAAAAAAAAAAACTAAATTAGCCAAAACAGCTAGCATGTAGCTAAAATATTAGCTAAACTCTAAATTAGCCTAAAGAATAAAAAAACCCTAAATTAGCCAAAACAGCTAGCATGTAGCTAAAATATTAGCTAAACTCTAAATTAGCCTAAAGAATAAAAAAACCCTAAATTAGCCAAAACAGCTAGCATGTAGCTAAAATATTAGCTAAACTCTAAATTAGCCTAAAGAATAAAAAAACCCTAAATTAGCCAAAACAGCTAGCATGTTGCTAAAATATTAGCTAAACTCCAAATTAGCATAAAAATCTTTAGTAATTGCCAAAACAGTCGATAAAGCTAGCATAAACATATTTATAGCTGAAAGAGCTGTAGAGCTATAGACATCCAAAAAAAAAATACAAAAGAAAATTAATAATAATAAAGATTTTTTTTAAGGTGAATCCCTATAAAATCAATAAACAGGCTTTCATCTCCCCATCATAGTTCAGACTCCAGAACGGTGGAATAAAAAGTCACGTTCGATGTGGATCTCAATCATCGTTTCAGATAGTGTGTGGGGGCCGGGTCAAATGTGGATGTGGGCCTGATCCGGCCCGTGGGCCGTAATTTGTGCACACCTGTTCTACAACGCAGGAAATCAAAGCATCACTGAGTGAAAAAAAAAGTTCCTGTAACTTGTCACTGTGCTGAATTTGGCTCCAAATGATCTCATTCAGAACGCTTCGCTTTCCTTCAATGTGCATGAAGCACCGACTGGCATTTTGCTCAGCAGCTGCTCCTTTCTGCTGCTGAACACATCCTGCCTCACACTCAAAGCCGGCTGATGACGAGGAGAAAAAACTCACTATCAACTCATTGTTTTTCAGTGCCGGTGCAGGTGAAAATCTGGCAATTTTTGCTCTTGAAGGCTCTTGTGACGCTGCAGATATTATTGTGTGCAGATGTTTCAAGGAAAAGAAACTGAATAATGTATTTCATGGGACGGAAAGAGCTGCTGCAGTAGTGAAGATGTTCCCCACCTGCACTGTCCTCCAAGAGTTATGACTTTTTTCTCTCTGTTCTGACTCAGCAAAATAAAAAAAAACCTGCAGCTTGGAAGGCCACCGAGCTGAAGTCTGAAATGACCCGTGAATGAAAGCGGCAGCGGCTGCTGCAGCCGTGCCAAATGCACTCACTCACTGTAAGTGCTCTCAACTCACGACTCATTTCCTGACTCCTGCCTATCTCCCCCATGAGGGAGCGGTGCTCTTGGCCCACCCCTACCGAGGCTTAACAAAGACGGTTCACATGCAAGGACATGGTAATTGCTCACACTGCAATAAAACAAGCTTTCATCAGGAATGGTGGTTGAACGAACACCACAAAGTGCCTTTCTATTGAGTCCAAACTTTCTGATACATGTTTATATCTTTCTCACATGATAAGATATGCAGTGGCTACATTGAATTTAAAAATTTGCCATTACACACCCCTGACTCCCCACTTTCTCTGTCTGTAAAGCTGATCTAAGCTGAATGCGACAAATAGATGGAAAAATCCCTATTTTCAAAATGGCGGCTTTTCTGTTTGTTTTATCTCCATAGCAACTAGTTTATGTTTTGATCACCATGGGATACCGGACAGATCTATGTAAGTTTCAGTAGAATCAACAAAAGTAAACTTTTGCATTTCCTTAGCAACAGCAATTATTTGCTAACCACACCCACATTCTAATATGCTTATATTCTGTGTTATATCATTTTACTCAGCTCTTGTCAGTGATCAAGACATTCAATGTTTACAATATTCCATTAAAAAATCTGCGAGTAATACGTAGAAGAACACAACTTTTGTGAGCTCACCGCGCGCACGCCGTTTAAAATCTAAAACTTCTAATTGCAGCAAAATTTTCCCCAAATTTTCCCCACATTCAAGATGGCAGCCAAGGTCAAAGGTCGACAGAACTACAGGGATTGTTGTAGACTTAACCTCTTAAACTGGCAACCTTGGAAGGAAAATTGTTTTCAGAAAATTGTTTTCAGAAATGTGAAATTCGCCAAATTTCAGATTTTCACACACAAAATGGCCGCCAAGTTGTAGGTCATGTGGCCATGTCCTAATAATTTCAAAACTTCCTTTTGGATATATTTCCAACACAAGTATATTGGTTTTGTTAGCGAACTTCAACATTTTTTTTCTCCATATATTATTATTATTATTTTTTTGCTGGGTCAGCAGATTTTCTTTGCTGAGTCAGCAGATTTTTTTTGCTAAGTCGGCAGATTTTTTTTGCTGGGTCGATTTTTTTTTGCTGAGTCAACAGATTTATTTTTTGCTGAGTCGGCAGATTTTTTTTGCTAGGTCAGCAGATTTTTTTTGCTGAGTCAGCAGACTTTTTTTTGCTAGGTCAGCAGATTTTTTTTGCTAAGTCAGCAGATTTTTTTTGCTAGGTCAGCAGATTTTTTTTGCTGAGTCAGCTGATTTTTTTGCAACCATTTTTTTTGGTTTTCCATGCCCACAATTTCAACATTGTCATATCGTGTGTTATTTTGTTTCTTTTAACTTGAGCCAGATAATACATGCATAGGCTTTTTGTGACATTCCAATGAAAAATTATCAAGTTAGCCAGGATTGCAACAGTTGCTAACTCGCTACGCCCACGCCATTCAAAATCCAGCATTTTTTCCACAGTAGTTTCCCAATGGAGAAGTTACAAGATGATCAATGACAATCCCTCGGATGAGTTTTCATTAGTAGCTGGTACTAAAAGTGTGGTTTTTTTTAATTCAATAAGGTCAAGGGCACGAGTTTTTTGTTTTTGTTTGAGTATTTTCTGTATATTTTGGCTTCTTAAGCATTGTTTTTTTCACATTAATTTTTTTACGGTTTTGCATGAAGTTATGTCATTGTCGTGTGAGGGCGGGGTTTGTTCACTTTGCCAAAAATTAATTTTCACCGAGTTCTGGGTGTGTGGACATTTTGGTGAGGTTTCAGGAATGTGGTGGGGGTCAAAGGTGCAGAAACTTTTCCAACTGTGAAAACAATATGCTCCTTGCAGTCAGTGGCGGCTGCGGGTCATAATAAATTGCGTTTAGTGACATGAACTCTTGCTTTGCATTGGTGCTGCAAAAACAAAGGTTTGCATGATCAGCATGCTCGTGCCGCTTCATCCATCTGAGGTTTCTGTCCTGCAGATTTGCGTTGCTGAGGTAAATAGAGGACAAAAGTCGGATTCGTGAAAGTCAGAGAGAATTGTTCTGTTGTTCTTGTTTGCTGAATTGAATACATATATAGTCATTAAAAATGGTCTTAGTGTCAAAATTAATCAGTTTGTTTCCTCAAACTTGAAAAATGTCAGCCTTAACCCCCAGAAGTGGTTGCTTTGGCGTCCTTCTTGACGCTCTTCCATCAAGACTTCTGACAGATATTGACTCAGTCATCCATCACAAAGTCATCAACATGGACTCCGGTTCTGTCAAGCCGGTTGATGTAGTAGGACTGAAGCTCAGATTTATCTCTGCGACGGAGTTTTCTCAGTTCAGTTGCGTGTCCGGCTCGCCCGTCACACCTCCACCTGCCAAAGGCGACCATGATTGAGTTTCTCCCCCCCTGCTTCCTGACGTGATGGAGTCCACTTCTGATTTGTTGAAATTAGACCTTTTCGGCATCGTGGCCTCTGGATCGATCTGGGACTGCAGCCAGAGCTCCATTAGTGAGCAGGCGTGTACTGAGAGCCGTATGATAAGTTTGCTGTTTGAAATGAAAAAAGAGATATGGAAAAATGAGAGATAAAGAATGAAAATGTCTTAAGAGAGAAGTTAATCGAACGATTCTCCAACTGGTTACTGGCAATATCAGAACAGAAGAGATAAGGAGATAGAATAGAAAACAAGTAAGTTTTGATGATTTAGTCAAAACATCAATTAGCACAAAGAAAACTAGATTAGTTCCACTCTCTCCTCTAGCTTACAGCCCTTTGCAACCCCAACATAATATTAAAGGTGTGACAAAAATGACGAACAAGTCGTACAGTTTTGAGCCAAATGCGGGACAAGCTTCCTCTAAACCGCCCCATTCATCCAATGGGTCACAGGGCGAGCAATCGCAGCCATAGACCAGAGGTGTCAGATTCCGACAAAAACTCGTCCCTACTGCCGCCGACCATCCGGATCAGATGTATTGACAGTGGAAAGCCACAATGCCAGGTTAGTTGGAAGACACGTAGCCCTCGAGGGCTGAAGTTTGACCCCTGTGAAGTATACTCCCCCAGTGTCTCATGGGAGAACCTCGTCAATTGAGCCGCTTGTATCTGGGTGGTCGTTCTTTCAGTCTTGACTTAGATATCAGCCGCATAAATCTGGTCGGGGGAGCAAGAAAAGAATCTGGGGAACGGGTCATGGAGAATATGGGTTTCCATGACAACAGGCTCTGCCTATCACACGTTCAGTGGATTGTTTTTGGTACGGTGGAGGGAGTGTGCCCTTGGCCCAGGAGGGGCCAAGGGCACACTCCCTCCACCGTACCAAAAATTAGAGACAAGCTTCTGCAGAACTGAAAAGAGATCGACCAGTAATTTTAGGGACACGTTTAAAACAAATCCTTTGGATGTGTCAAGTCACTTTCCTTGGCCCTGAATTCAGCTGACATCCCCCCGTACGGTATATTTTCTTTTAATTTTTACACAAGAATTCCCTTTTTTGCTTACCTGCTTTAGGATACTCCCTTTCATACTCCTCTTTTTGATGAGGAAACCCTAAATCCAACCTCCACAAGGTGGACATTAGTGCTCCATCCTCGTTCCTCGGCTTCTGCAGGAGATCTCCTTTTGTTTTAAGGTTTACTCACTATCGCTCTCTCCGGTGAAGTATCAGGACCGCAGTTTGTTGCACTAATGACTTTATTTTTCTTCTTTGTCCTCAAAGTCACTGTCAAACTAACACACAAATAAATAACTTAGATACAAATTTCGCTATAAGAAATTACATGAACAGAAATAAACACACGTACCTCGCTGGCCGCATTCACCAAAAAAGAAAACAAGAAAAACTTCTCCATACAGCTTCATAACTGTTAAAACGTATTTTCTTCTCAGTCCTTTTGTCATATATGTCTTAATTTTCCATCTTCTTTGGTTAATCTCTTTTGTCTTATAGAACTCAGAAAGTGGCGTTACAACAAAGTTTTCTGAGCAACAGGGTCTTTTCAAAAGCTCCGCCCCTCGGTAGTTTACAAAATAAAATGCAGAAAAATGCAAAATAAGAATTAAAACAAACAAATTAAGAACAAATTCTGATACTCTTATTGTGGCAGTTAAATCACCTTCAAGTCAAAAGGTCCCACAGGATTTGACGGCCAAATCACGGGTAAAAAAGTTGGAAAGTCTGCCACACGCGCTTAGATGCTCCAACTTTATCCATTCCTCTACTAGAACATTCCTCAGACGCTGTAAGCGGCAATCCAAGCGCAGAGTGGCCAAGGAAATGGCCGTGCTACAGCCGTGCATGAGCGCAGAATTTCAGCGTCCAAGCGCGTGAGCCGGCGTTCGCTCCACGGCCAATCTCGCACTGAAACTGCTGTTGCGCGGCCAAATTTTCAACCATTTTTTTCCGCTAATTTTCCACAGCTGTAGATCGCCCGTTGCACTTCCAGTCCGCTGCTAATATCGTCTGTACCGCAGGAAGGAAATATTTTCTTTGAAGTGGGACAGGGTCTAAACCAACGGAACATAGTTACATCTTCATTTGTGTTTGTCGCCATTAGGAAGCATTTCTCTCTGGATCTTTCTTTTGTTTGGTGAAATCCTCCAAATTTGATAATTCACTAGGATGCTGGAGCCTATCCAAGCTTTTGTTGGCTCATAATCACAATCCAAGCAGACTTTTGAGTCAACAATTAACCTATAGAGCATGTTTTTTTGGATTCTAGGAGGTAGAAGAACATGCAAACTCCACACAAGAAAGGTCCAGCCAGGATTTGAACCAGAACCTTCTTGTCGTAAGGGAAAATTGAGCATGAGCATCCCGTTTCCTAAAAATAATTACTTATTTTTAACACAAAAAGCATTTTGTCTGACCTAAAAACAGACTAAACTGGACATCTTAATGATCTCAAAGATGGCAGCTACCTCCTGCACTCTATGTTTGCTTTCTCAACAAGGCCATCCCTCTTTCTGTGAGCACTTTCCATATCAAGTAAACTCAGAGCAGCTGTACAGCAAAATATCCTTCTTTAGCTCTTTGGGCTCTGTTATAAATTGAGCTGACAACTTCAATAAAGTCCATCTTCGCTCTTGGACGTAAACAAACAGCCACTCTCCTCAGCTACAGCAGATTTGCTGAACGTTGGAAACATCCCATCGCTGCTGCTGCTGCTGCTGCTTTGCGACGTTGTTTTGAAAATTGTGCATTACCGCTCATAAAATGCATGAAACAGTTGGAAAGCTTTCGGATAGAAGGCGAGTTTGCCAAAAATCTATTTAAAGCGGAGCAAAATCGATTCAATTAATCAAGAAGATGTGAGTTGGATTTAGGCAAAGAAAAAAGGCAGACGGAATCTCTGATTAATCACTCTCGCACGATGCCTCCAAATAATTTTACGGCTCGTCAGACCAGAACTGGAGCCCAGGATGGCTGTTCCATTTGAAGTAAAATCATACTTTAAGTGCACAAACACATGAAAATACAACAAAGCTGGGCACTAGGTGGATAAATACAATCCATCCATCAGTTATCTTCAAGGTCATCCTCTAATCAAAGCAGTCACCGGAGCACAATCCTGCTGAGCCCTGCAGGAGATCTGAATAATGTCTTCAGATTTGAGTCGATTTTGGTTTTGACGTCAATCGACATCTCACAGTAACTAATGGGAACGCGAGCTACCTCGTCCCTGCAGCAGGGATGCAGCAAAAGCTGTCAGCTTCAGTCAGTCTCCTTTTATTATTGCACGATTTGTTTTTTTATATCACAACATTTCTCTCTCAGCGACTAAATCCTCACTTCCTGCCTTCAGAAATAGAGGAAATGCTCATTTTTTGTTCTATAAAACCTCCTGCAAGCCTCAGCGATGTTTATGTAAGTCATTTAATATAAACGTCTACACTGCATCTGTTTAATTGCACACAGAGATGAAGCTGCAGTACAAACTCGTAGGATGAGCCGAATATCAGATGATTATCGTCAATTTGTTAGCCATTTTCTTCTGGATTTCTATTTACAGACACCTATTAACGCCCTGAAAAGCTAAGTAGTCTTCATTGTTATTTATGCAAATATCACAAGTAGTTCGCATTAAAAAATCATGGAGGATTGATTGTGCTCCGTCTTTTTTAGAGTTTTATAGATCCATTTTATGACCAAAGTCGTAAAATCACACTTTTAAGTGGCTACAACACAACATCCTTTATGTAGATTTTATACTCTTGCTTTTCGGGAATTGTTTTTTATCCTCGCGGTTTGATTTGTGGGCGATTCTGAGCATAAATTTGATGATCAGGTGCAATGATTTAGGAGGCAGTTTTCTCCCTTTCAAAGCAACTAAACAGCACAGGCAGCTTCCACGTCTGCAGCTGCCAGATCGCACACGACAGGAGAGATCATTTATCACCGACAGAATGAGAGACTAAACCAGCAAAGAACGGTTTTGGGCCATTAATCTGAAATAATAATCAAGTTTGTGAGGCAGTCACTGCTTTTGTAGGCCCTTTCAATGAGCCGGAGCGTTTCAATTTGAGCAACATCTAAACTAAAAGTGAGGCTTTTATATACTATTCATAGACTTAAAATGCTCCAATTGAGTCTGAGGAAGTATTCAGTTAGTATACTTACACTACTTGGTCTGCAGTACAGGGGCGGACTTACCGTTGAGCCAAGTAAGGCGATTGCCTAAGGTCCTGGACACTTATTAGAAGTGTCTAAAATACATTTTTATTTATTATTTTTATTTAACTCTGTCATAAAAAAAAAACAACAAATCACTGAAATGACACAAGACCAATCATATGAAAGTTTTTTGTCCTCCCCCGTCTCTTTGCAC
>NW_023417174.1:21528-22464 GCF_002922805.2 Oryzias melastigma | reverse complement strand
AAATCATCTATAAATCAACTTAAACCTTAAATAACTGTCAATATTTTACACTACATAAAAATATACTTTCTCAAAATTATACAAGTTATAAATAAGCATAAGGTAACATCGGACCATCAATAACAATAAAATAAAATCATCTGGAGGGCCGGATCTGGCCCCCGGGCCTTGACTTTGACACGTGCAGTAGTGAAATGCCATGAGGTGTTCATGTTTCTTTTAGAAAGTAAATGACTTCAAACATTTTGGTTCTCCAACCTCCAGACTAGAATACATTTAGGTCTCACAAATCAAGCATTTACAATGAAATAATGTAACAGAAGTGTGTTGATGTATAAGGTAACACAAAAACATCTTCCTGAAAACCAGAAGGAAACACTAACTGGATTCTCTCACAGACAGGATTAGTATCTGCATCCAGCCTGTAGTAGTTTTTGAGGAACTACATTTGCTACTTCCTGGTTTGCATCACATTCAGGAACAGCAGGTGGGGGCTTGCCTGGAGCCCAGCCTCCTATGGTAACTCCATCTTCAGGTCATATGTGCTTGGCAAACCCTCCTTCTGCAGCTCCTCCTCCTCGTTGTCATGAAAACAGGAAACTTCTCAGTGTTTGCATCACTCATTGTTGTCACACGCAGCTTTGGTTTGCAGACTGCAGTTCTATCTTTGGATCTGCCCTCACTTCAACCGTATAACTCTACCACTCTCAGAGCAAACCAGCAGTGGTTTCATTTCCAGGAAGCATTCCCCAATCCACTTTAAATGATTTATATACATTTATTTGCATTTCAGGGAGGGAAATAAGTATTTAATCCCCTTATATCCACTGAGAGTTCTGGTTCACATAGACCAGTTAGACCCTCCTGATCAACCTGTCAGTGACCTGACCAAGCTCATTGTTCAGGTCACACTGATGTTGGTGGAGAAGGTCTGGC
>NW_023417174.1:19146-21356 GCF_002922805.2 Oryzias melastigma | reverse complement strand
CTGGAGCATTCAGTTACTTTCACTGGAACTAAGAGGTCTGAAAAATAAGCCCACACCATCATTCCTCCTCCACCAATGCAGTCTGAAACGTCCCGTTCTCCTGCAACCTCCAAACCAAGACGGTCCATCAGATTTCCAGAGAAGACGTCTCCTCTGCTCTAGAGTCCAGTGATGGTATGCTTTACATCCCTGCATCCACGCTTTGCATTGTACTTGTTGATGTGTGTCTGGATCCAGCTGCTGCCAGTTTTCGTGGTCGACCACTTGGTGTCTGAGTTGCTGTTGTTCCTAAACTCTTCTATGTCGTTCTGATAGAGCTGACAGCTGAGTGTGGAAGATTTAGGAAACTTCAGGACTGGATTTGTTGTACAGGTGTCATCCTATGACAGTTCCACTCTGGAATTACTGAGATCCTGAGAGAGGAACATTCTTTCACTAATGTTTGTACAAACAGTCTACATGTCTGAGGGAGGATTTATACACTTCCGCTGCCTCACACTGGTGCTATCCGATAACCAACACGACCAATGTGGAGTTCAATATCTTACCCAAGGACCCACATGCCTCTTTTCCAATGAGTGGTCTAGGTTAGACTGGACTTTTGAGCATTTATATTACAAAATGGACCAGTTAAGCAAGACCATCTGGTACCATTTCTGGTCCATCGTTGGTCGTTGGTCCATAGAAAAACGGAATGGACCCATTAGGGCGGAGCTACTGTTGTCACAGGATTGGTGGAAAGGTTTAATGACAACAGCAAGCATCTGACCAGCTCTTTTCCTGACTCAAGATCCAAATCGAAAGTTTTGTCCTCTTTTCGGCTGGATTCTTCATAACCTTTGCAATCCTCTTGCAGAGAAGAATAAATTCTTTACATACAGTATTCCCTCTTTTTCTCTGGGGCTGTGGATCAGAGACACACCAAATCCACGAATACGGAGTATCATCTCACCTGACCCCCTCTGCTGACGAATGTCTTTTATCGATCCAGACTCATCAAGACACTTCTGATCTGCTTTGTAAAATATTTACCGAAGAACATTGGAGTTTTGCTCAACATGAAGTTTTTGTTTTTTTTTAATTGAGAACAATAGACTATTCTGCAGCATAGAGGCCGGCTTCATCCATAAGCAACACCTGATGTGGATTACAATGATCCTCCGCGGTTATCTTTTTCTTGTTCTCTTCATTTCTGACTCGGCCTATGCAGCTTCTCTTTTGCTGTAGTTGCACCATTTTGATGCACGGCTACGTCATCAGTCTACACCTGCTTTAATGCTCAATGGAAACGCTCATTTGACTTACCCGGACCGTTCTGAACTGGCCAAGAGGAGACTGGTCTGGTCCGTACTGCTTAGTGGAAATGATCCCTTACACAGGCGGGCAGGGCGGAAAACAAACCTGAGATCCTCTGATCACAGGTCGACCCTTCTTCCTCTGAATTATGGCCACCCCTTATTCTACTCTCCTCCACCTCATCCACACTCCTCTCTTAGTGCCTACAACTTTGCCACATTCTTTACAGCTAAAGAGGAGGACCTCAACCCCTGGGTCTCTCCTCAAGAGCAGACACTGATTCCACCAAACATAAAACTAATTGTTTTTCCAGCTTGAGTGAAGATTTGCCCTCTACAACACCTGAAATATCAAACCTCCCCCTTCAGCTTATGCAGCCTGGTGCAGGTACTGCAAACGGTGCTTGCAGCCTATAGAATAAGAGGGTCAACAGATGATCCAAAAGGCTGCAGCTCATTTTAATCATCCAAGAAGAGCACATATAACTCCACTCAGACTCTGTACTGACATTCAATGATAATAAGCCTTGGCAGCTGCTCACAGAGTGGCCAGCACCATCTACCTGTATATCCTCATCCAGGCCTGCTACTCTGCTGTTCACTGGCTCTGCCAATAAACTGCAAAAGGCTGTCTATGCACAACACAGTGAAAGATCCCCTGGTACCCTCTTAGCCCTGTAGCCAACAGGGTTTGGATGAATGAAATGGTAGAAACATGCATGTCTAACTCATTGCTAATGTAAAAAAATTAGAGCTGTCAGGCGATTAAAATTCTTAATCGCGATTAATCGCATTTTGTCCTGAGTTAACTCGCAATTAATCGCAACTTTACATTTGGCCTTTTTTTAAGGAAAAAAAATGTGTGGTTTGTGGAATTTAGTAGTTCTACATTAATTATGAAAAAAAGAATGACAA
>NW_023417174.1:9728-11316 GCF_002922805.2 Oryzias melastigma | reverse complement strand
ATTTGAAAAAAATCTATACAAAAACATCTCATGATTTTTTTCCCCTTATAACGTCATTTTAACACTCCGGATTTTGGTTATCTTTCAGGGCAAAAAGATCATATTTAGTCTTTACATGTTGTTGTTTTTCACCTTTTCCCTTTTGCAAGTTTCCACAAATCAGCAATTTAATTTGATTGAATGTTCTTTCTCTGTCAAATGTTTGCGATGAAGATTTTACTTTAACGTCAAAGTGAAGGTCATGCAGCTAGCTGCTCTAGGTCATGTGACCAAGATGGATGTTGTGAACCGAATCTGGAAGTTTTTAAAACATAAAACTTCCTTCAGGATCAGAAAATAAACTAAACAGAAATAATCTAAGTTAGCTTATTTATTTATTGATTGATTTTAGTCTGCGGCTCGTTACCAAGTGACCCATGGACCGGTCCGAGGGTTGGGGACCACAGTTTTACATGAAGACTTCATAAATCCCTAACGTGGAAGAAAAACAGATATTCCTCATCTGGTAACTGTCAATGTCTATGTAAAAATTTGACATAAATCTGAGAAGTTACCGATCAGAAAGTGAATGTTTTTCAGCCTCGGAAAACTGCTTTGGTTGCTAAAAAAGTGAAACAAATGCATGCAGTGACCTAGAATCAAAAGCCTTTCACTGTTAAATGAGTAAAGAGTTGTTGGACGCTTTGGAGAGTTGTATAAAGCTACACACAAACATTAAGTCAAACAACAACAGTTTCTTCATCAAAGCTCTGCTTCACACAGCAGCTGTGAAGACAGTGAATAAAAAGGCGAGTCGTCTGCCAGTGTTAAACGCTGAGCGCTTAAAGTCGGATCTCCATGGGCTTTCAAGCTCTGTTACCTCGGGGACAACATGGCTCTGCAGAGATTTAGGGCTTCAGCTTCCTGGAAAAAAGAGTCAATGAAGTTTTGTCTTAAAATGATAAAAGAAGGAGTTTCTGTCAGTATTAATGATTTAGAGAAAGAGCAGAGGCAGAGGTTTTGTCACTTCTAATGGCTCAAAGAAACATCCAGTGATTGCTTTTGGCAGTGCTGGTAACTTTCAGAAAATAGGAAAAGAGCCACACCAAGGGAAACACTAAAAAGGACAACTGAAGATGAAGCAAAGGGGAGGAGGAGGGCTTTTGTCTCAGATGTAATAATGTCATGGACATACTCTGACAGTAAAACAGGAAATCTGATGACCAAGAGTTCAGGAGAGATACAGTTAAAACTAAAGAACAAAAACATTTATTTTAATTGTCACTGACTCAATAAATGTATCACCTTGGTGGGATTTTCATATTTATAAGTTAAAATCCCAACCCCCTATCCCCACAAAAAAAAGAACAACAACAACAACAAAAAAACAGTTTCTTTAAAAAAACGCTCTCCATCAGTAATTGTCCAGATGCAGCTGTCAGTGAAAGGATTTTAAACTGCATGCTAAAACTGATCAGTAATTTCCATGTAGTTGAACTCAGTAACTGTAAATCAAGGTGTCTCCTTTTATTTCTTATAAATCTTGTTTTTTATCCATAAGGGATTTGTCGTTTAGAGATGGAAAACCAAAGAAGAGGTTCATGGATGT
>NW_023417174.1:0-1789 GCF_002922805.2 Oryzias melastigma | reverse complement strand
GGACAAAAGTGTTGGTACCCCTCAGTTAAAGAAGGACAAACCCACCATTCTCACTGAAATCACTCAAAACTTACAAAAGTAACAATAGGTATTTTTTTGAAAATTAAACGATCAAAATCAGCCATCAATTTTTAATTGTTGATTAACATAATTATTTTAAAAAACAAACTAATGAAACAGGCCTGGACAAAAATGATGGTATACCTCAATGAAAGATTGAAAACTATCTGACCAGAGTGACATGATTAACTCAGGTGTGTCCTTTAATTGACATCACAGGTGTTTTATTTATTGTTACTTTTGTAAGTTTCAAGTGATTTCAGTGAGAATTGTGGGTTTGTCCTTCTATAACTGAGGGGTACCAACACTTTTGTCCACCACTGTATTTATATATTTCAAAGAGGAGAGTTCTACTACAACCTAAATGTGGTTGAGCACCAGTTACCCTTGTGTGGTGAAAAATACTTTATTCAATCAAAGCTCGTACACTTTAGTTTCAGAAATATAAAGTAGGATAAGAGTAACAGTTTGATTAAACTTGAACACATCAGGGAAGTTTGTGACCCTGATCCATATAGACTGAGAACAGCAGAACCTAAAGCATAATAAGATCTGGTTTTGTTTGTGAAGGTCAAGAATAAACTACAAACTGTGTGAGACAGTTCCAGTGTGTTTGACTTTTAACTGCAAACAAACAAAACTCTGATTAATCCCATAACCTTACCACAGCTACTTTAGCCTTCTGTAACTACATGGAGTCACTCAGCAACAGTTTAAGGTTGTTTTCTCTTCTTTCACATGCTGGGTTTTAATGACATAAACTTTATGTCTAAATACTGGCAGAGCTTTTCATTTGGGCATAAAACAATCAGTATGAAATAACATCATCTGAAGAAATAGGCTGGTGTTAAAATAAAACATTCAAACTCTGCAGGTTTTTATGAGCTAAATGAAACAGAGATCGACACAGTGGAGTTTTGAACATACAGCTGTGCTCATCAGTTTACATACCCTGGAAGAAAGTATTAAGTTTAGGCTATTTTTCAGAGAATATGAATGACAACACAATTGTTTTCAAAAACTCAGAGACCTTTAGTACACACAGTGATTCCAGGTAAACCAGTCCCAGGTGAGGATGGTTCCCTTACGCTGTCAATCAAACCCTTCTGTATCAGCTTGTGTTCACGTTTTCAGAACAAAGTCATGAGTGAGTGTAAACTTTTGAACAGGGTCATTTGGGAAGTTTCTGATGTCATTATGATGTAAAAATAATTTTTGACTCTAAATGTCATCCAACCACTAACTATGAGTAGAAAAAACTTTTTTGTGTGTTGTCATTCATATTTTTTATGAAAAAAAAATGACCAAGAAATCACAACTTCTTCCAGGATGTATAAACTTATGAGAACAGCTGTAGTGTGTCATAAAACTCCATAAAACACTTCATTATATCTAATTTGGACAGATGTTCTGCAGAATACAGAATATTTACTTTTTAAATTCAGATTTATTGTGCCTGCTCACAGCAGTTATTTCACACACACACATATCAACTGGTGCATACATATCACTCCACACACACATCCCCACACTATAGCGATAGCCACCAGCTGCCTGACTCCAGCCTTCGAATGGGTAGCTCCATAGAGCAGAAGCTTTACTCCATAGATTATGTCTTAACATGCTGAAGTTCTCCATTTGAAACTGCAGAAACAGAAACTAGCACTGTGATTGTCTCATTCTCTATGAACATTAAAAAACAACTTATTAAACCCTTTAAGGTCTATTG
>NW_023417173.1:37779-40135 GCF_002922805.2 Oryzias melastigma | reverse complement strand
ATAAAAGACGACTGAAAACACTTTAATAACAGCTCAAAAGATGATTTGAGTGGGACTTTACCAGCTCGTGATAGCTTTTACTTGTGCCACCGACTCCCCTCACCACCACCACCCAGGATTTGAAAGTTCATCAGACTTACATTATAGGTTATTTGCACTCTACAATGGTAAAAATGAAAAGAAATACACCCACCTGTGCATTTGGACAAAGGAGCTCCTGGTCAGTTTTGGCCGTAGGACGTACCTGCGGGCTTAAGGTCAGCTGCTGAAGCGCTGTGTACGCGGCCCTGTGAAGTGTCTCGCAGTTGCTATAAAGACGAGCTGCAGAGTAGTTCTGCTCATGGCAGGCGCTGGCCACTGACCCTCGAGCGAGCTGCAGGTTGTGCGTCAGATCACGGGCAGCACGGTCTAGAGCTTCGTATGTCTGGAATGGCTCCAGTTTACTGGTGCCTGAATCATGGTTAAGAATCTGGAGCAGTCTGCAGGGAGGGGGGAATATATCCAAAAAAGAAACATTTTGTGATTTTCCTCCAAAGAAATTTGAGCATAAACAGAAGTCCATTTAACAAATTCAAATCTGTGATCTTTTGCAGAAAAACACCCCTGATCTAGGACAATCCATCTCATTGGGTTGACCTATCATATGGCAATTTCTTCACTTCGAAACTTGTGTGCGTTTACCTGCTGAATGAAGCATCGCCGCAGCTGATTATAGGGTTGGGCTTTGGATTGACGCCCAAGTCGGGATGAGTCAGAATCTCCATTCTCAAAGCTGCCGCTCTGCTTTCCTTCGTCAGTCGGCCTTCAACTTCCCTCAACTGGTTCTGACATGTCTTCCACCTCCTCAGTTCCATCTCCTGAGCCAAAAGCAGCACGTCAAAGCAGGCTTTCTGGCGGAGTAAGTAGTCACGCACCTATGTGGAAAGAATTTAGCTCAGTTAAAGAGTTTTTAGCTAAACATGTTGAATTTGTCTTAGTTTTTCCTCTTTCAAGATGAGCAGAAAAGCAACAAAATTCATTTTATATTGCTTTACAACATAGTTTAAATTCAAACAAATGCTTTATTTTATGTGATAAAATCACCTTTTAATGACACTATATTAGATTTACAAACCTGGTTCTGTCTGGAGGTGTAGTAGTCTTGTCTGGCTACCTGCAGAGCCAGGTCTCCTCTCACCACCGGGACGTTCAGCAGTCTGGCCGACTCCCTGAGAGCAGCAGGTACCGCTCCATGAAGCAGAGCTTCCAGCTCAGCCTCCACCGCTTGCAGCTCTTGCCTGGACATCACTTCTCGTACATGCAGTGAAGAGGAGCTGGAAAAGCTCTAAAATCAAGAGAAAAGCCAGAAGGTCATAAAAAGTACCCAAAGATACATGATGTTCTAAAATAAAAATGAGTGACAGCTTCAGCTTACCTTAGTATGGCAGTTCTTTTCTGAGAGCCAATCCAGCCCGGCTAAAACACTCTTCTCCTCAGCGACTGCCAGCATCAGCTGATGCTGAGCCACAATGTGTGACCACTGAAGCCTCGCCATCTCTGTTCTCCTGTTTTCAACCACCCGATGATCTCGGCTGGCCTCCATAACGTCTTCACAGGAGCTAAGATCAAGAACTTGAAAGTGCTCGGAGCAAGAGGTCTCAACGATGTTTGAAATACCCGGGAAAAAGTGTTTCTGAGTGAGGGCTGCTAGATTTTTGGTATTACGTTCTTCCTGATGCAGATATGGATCCAACAATAGCTGAGAGAGCAGAGAGGTGGGTCTCCTTGAGCTTGAGAGGTTCAATTGAGCAAGGGGGTCTCCTTTACGTTTCATTGAGGGTGGTGGGAGATACGACGCAAGCTTGCTCACCTCATCTGTTAGCTTTTGTAACAAAGTGTTGGTGTCTGCGTTCTCCGCTCCAATAGAAGCACTGGCTTCCTTCAGCTTACAGGTTACACGATCCAGCTCTCTGGTGAGTTTAAGCTCAACATCTGCTTGGGATGTGGCTGAAACTTGCAACTTGTTGTAACGACGTTGTTTCAACTCTTTCTCCCTGCACAGCTCTCGTAGCTCTGCTTCCAAGTCCTCAACAGCTGATTCCTTTTCCTGGGTAAACAGTGAAAATGCAGAAGAAAGAGGACCACCAATGATGTGTGCACTGCTCCGATCGGAAGGGTCAGCAATCTTCAGAACTTCTCCTAAAGCAGCTTCATCTAAAATAGGTTTCCCTGACTTCTGTAGCTCTTGAAAGGCAGCAGCCTCCTCTGTGGAGAGAACGTTGCTCCGGTTGAGGGTCCGACACACAAAGCGCAGGAGGTGGAGGTTCTCCGGTGCGCAGTCAAACAGCCAGTCGAACTCTGAAGCCTTTAGTGATGG
>NW_023417173.1:2908-22465 GCF_002922805.2 Oryzias melastigma | reverse complement strand
GATCAATTGCTGTGATAACTACACTGAGTACAATGACGTCACACCACAGACCGGTCTGCATTTTTCTTTAATCTTCCTGATTTGCAGATTTTATTAACTGTGAAGTTATTTTGCAGTAACCCTCTACTCCACTAGAGGGCCCTATTGCATTGCAGATGAGCCAGAGACCAGCAGTTCTACTGACTAGAGTGTTTGTGTTTGTTAGGGCCGTACCCCCACCTGACCATGATCATTAAGCAGCTGAAGATGGAGGGTTTCCTGCAGAGCAGGTGGATGCACAAACAGATGGTTTAGCGAAAGTTTGTTAAAACAGGTAAAAAGAGAGTTACAGTAATCTAAACGAGAAGAAATGAAAGCATGAATAATCGTTTCAGGGTCAGATTGATACAAATACTTTTTAATTTTCCCAAATTTCTCAGATGATAAAAGCAGTTTTTTTACTATCTTCCAGGGACATTTCAGCTTTCAGAGTCTCGACTGGACAGAAGAGCTCAGAAATCCAATGTGATGACTGAAGGAAAGGAATTTTATTTTTTTACGGGAAAAATCAATGTCTCAGTTTTCTGGTTGTTTAAGACTAAATGATGATAACACAGCCTTGTTTTAATGCTGGTTAAGCAATCCAACAAATTTTGTAGTTTGTAATACTCCTTTTCAGGGAATGGCTGGATATTATCCGCATAGAAATGATATGAAATGTGGCTGACTTGATTAATACGTATCCCAAGAGGAATCAAGCAGAAAATGAATAAATTAGGACCAAGTGCAGAACCCTGGGGAACGCCACGTCATTTTTTTCTATCGCAGAGCTTGAAAAACTGAAAGTTCTTCCATTTTGAAACAGACCCAGAGAGAGCATATTGTGGAAAAGTTCAATAAAAATATTGTGATCTACGGTGTAGAAGCAGATTTTAAGTCTATAAGTACTGGGATAGAGTACTGGGCCGAGTCAGCTAATATCAGCACATCTTTAGAAACTCTGAGGAGAGCGGTCTCAGTGGAATGGTTTTTCTTAAAGCTTGACTGAAAAGAATCTGATGTCTAGTATTTTTTATGTAAGTACTTTCTGTTGGTAGATGAATACCAGTTTTGGGGGGTGTGGCTTCTCGGCCGTTGAACAGGTAGCTTGATGCCCTGTTATAAATAAGGTAAGTCACCGTCTTTGGCAGTAACTGGGATTTGCTTAGCTGCTGTCTGTTACATCCAGTGGGAGTTCGTATCTACAAAACTGCAAACATGATCTGTGAAGTAATCAAGCTTGTAAGTAGTTTTAAAATACAATAGAATGTGTTTTTCTCAGCAGTCT
This sequence comes from Oryzias melastigma, assembly GCF_002922805.2. Classification (NCBI taxonomy): domain Eukaryota; kingdom Metazoa; phylum Chordata; class Actinopteri; order Beloniformes; family Adrianichthyidae; genus Oryzias; species Oryzias melastigma. The sequence continues at coordinate 21,159 of NW_023417173.1, read as the reverse complement.
TCTCTCATTTACTAACCTTTTTTCATGCATTTATTCATTTAGAGTGATGACAGTCGTTGATGAAATGATTGACATCACACAGATCATAAAATGGAGCAAACACCTGCGTACTGGCTATCAATATTTTTTTATGAGTTTTAAAATTGACAGTGTTTTTGCCCTTTGATGAATGTAAAAATACAGTATTGTGTTACTGCGGTTAAGAAAGCCTCATGTATGGGGTCAAATTAGGATCATAAATAAAAATAACCCACAATGTAAATTTGAAAAAAAAAAAGAAAATAATTGAAAACTGTTTTAAACTCGACAGTACATACATTAGAAGGAAAATTGTAAGAAAAACTGTTATTTTAAAATTTTAATTAAGAAAAAAATAAACATTAGGCATACATGTAAAAATGTGCAGAGCCTTTAAAGAGACATATGAGTAAAACAAACAAAAAAAATAGGCTACTGGTTTCCAGAAAGAAATAAAGTTGCAAATAAAAGAAACGCCACAAATATGCTGCCAATGAAAATAAGATTGCAAATAAAAAATCCACCACGGAAGTTAATTATCAGGAATTGTTTTGCCTGGGGAGTCTGTCTTACAGCGGTCAGTTGGTTTACATTGACTCAGTTGCATCTCCGGTCCCCCCCCCCCCTTCCTGGCTCCCGGAGGAGTAATTTGTCCTGCTTGGATGTCTGAGTTCTTGTAAAATGCAGGTTTGTGTCAGAAATGATGTTGTGTATTTGTGCTTTCAATATACACTTTATTTGTCCATGGCGATAATGGACAATGCTATTTTCGGTGTTAAAGTGCGTAAATGTGACATCACATTTTTTTGTTTTATTTTGAAGTGACAGCAGAAGTTTTTATTTTGAAACCCATAAGTTTTCTCTTTCTGCTGCTTCTTATATGCTTATTATATATGCTTATTCTTCTTATAACTAGTATGACGAGAAATTAAATAATTTAAATACATTTTATTCCACTGTTTTTATTTAAAATAAAATATGTAAATATGCGTTTTTGCAGGAAGCATTCCAGAAAATGCTGCAAGAGTCCGGTGACAAGCTGGTGGTTGTGAACTTCACAGCAACATGGTGTGTCCCCTGCAGGACCATTTTTCCGGTGTTTGTTGTAAGTGACAGGAGTTTAATGCCCTCCTGCTAATTTAATGTAAAATTTTCCCACCACCTTAAAGAGAAGAAATGCCTGATAAGGGCTTAGTATATACAACACGGTACAACAGTTTTTCAGTAAAAGCTGTCTGATTCTGCTGTAGAAATTAGTTTGATGTACATTTGGGAACAATTTATTGTCTTGCAGGACTTGTCAGAACAACCAGACAACAAGAATGTGGTTTTCCTGAAGGTGGATGTGGACAGGGCTCCAGTGAGTGTGCATGCCTTCCACTTTGGCCAATACAAACCAGCATTATTTTATATATATATATATATATATATATATATATATATGTATATATGTGTGTGTATATATGCATATATACACACACATATATACATATACATAGATTTATATATATATCACAATTGTTTACATGCACTATGATCGGATCAACAATCTGTACAACCCACCTTTTTTGATTGGAAGGAAATCTGGGTCTGAGTCTCATTGGGCTAGCCGCTAGAGTATTCCGAATGCAGTGTTTACTCGACACGTTTTTATTCTAATCAGGTGTTTATTCCAATTACTTGTGGCCATGTAAACGCAGATACCGTCTACCATAAAATGTAGCTTCTAGCTGTTTCAGAACAGGAAAGGTGAGCTTTTGGGTGTATTTCAGGACTTTCCTTTTAACAACCATGAACTTTGTTGCTGTAGATGAGCAGACCAGACGGTTTCTGAACCTGCTCTGAAGAATGTGAAATACTCTTTAACTGAATCTTCCTGCTGCGGTTAGCTTTTATGACAAGAGACAGAAAACTTTGGTGTTTCTGATATGAAATTTGCAGCCAGGGTTCACTTTGGTCAAACAAGTTAGGGAGGGAAGTGAGTAGAAAGCACAACAATTTTATTCATGAAAATTTTTTTTCCCTCTTTCAGGAAATTACTAAGGCTTGTGGTGTTCTTTGCACACCTTTATTCCAGTTCTACAAGGCGGGTGATAAGGTAAGTGAAATAAAGTAGTAGTTTATTGCAGTTTAGGAAAATATAATTTTATACATTAGTTGCAACAAACTATCATTTCATTCTAGAAAAAACAAATTAGATCATTAAAACTTGTCTAGTTCTGCAAAGTTGTGTTCTACTTAGATAAAAGCAAACAGAAAGTGAGGGGGAAAAGATCTGCCACATGTAGAAATAATTTCTTCATACCAGAGCTGGGTTGATCAAATTGATTAATCAATCTAGATTGATCTAAGTTAGTAAGCTTAACAGAACACTAATCTATCCATAAAAGTAGAGATCAATCAAATGCATAACAGCAGTTATGCTACAATCAGCTAGCTTGATGCTACTGTATAAAGGAATGCTACCATTGGACGGCTAATGCTAACGTTTAGTTGACCTAAACATGCATTCCTGACTAAATGAACATCATACAGTCACAGACATGAATTTTTTTGTCATTTGGGTCATTTTATTATTGATAATTTTGGTAAGAAATCAATGTCTTAACAAAGAGGATTATCATTATTCATTATTAATAATGTATAACTAAAGGCAAACTGAGCAATTTTGTTATTTCAAACTGGTTGCCCTTTGTATGACTCAGTACCAATGAAATTGCCCCATTTTCAAAAAGGTTGGTGATCCCTGGTCTAAACTAATTGATTCGGGAAATTATTGGTGATACCCAGCTCTACTTCATACCTCAACTTGAATTATTTTTCTGACAGAAACTATAAAACAGAAAGATGTTATTAGCTAGTTATTAGCTTAGTTATTAGATGATATTACTCCTCATAATTGCTTTTTTGTCTTTTGTCTTTCAGGGGGAGTTCACCGGTGCCGATGCCGATCAACTGAACAAACTGCTGACAGAATGGAGAAATAAATAAAAGTCAGACTGACCAGAGCAGAAAAAACACTGTATGATGTATGAGTAACCTGTGTTACCTCTGTATGGATTTAATAAATGAATCCAACCTTAATCTGCCTGGATACATATGTGTTTTAACCCTAACGCTTTCAATGACATTTCATGCTTTAATAGAAATGTGACAATAATTTTCATACAAACACTGCAACGGTCACAGTTAGTTTTTTGCACATTATATAAGTGACCCCTCTCTCCTTGTTGACAATTAGCCCCCACCTCCCTTTAATATTAATCACACATTAGATATAATATATCGGGTCCGGTTCCAGGTCACGAGCAGATGCATGTTTTCAGCTCTCCTCAACTTTTCGGCTTTTAAAGTTTTTTAAAGTTGCCCACAAGCGACTTTAATCACCAAGCTGCAGCAACAACTACCGCAACGAGGAGAGTTGAACATGGCACCGAAGAAAAATCTTGAAGCTGATCTGGCAGAGCTTAAAACCGCGTTAGCCAACATCCAGGCTAAGCTAACCCCAGCTGTTCTCTCTGAATCTACGCTAGCAGCCCTGCTGGAAGCTAAGCTAACACAACTGCTACGACTCCTGGAAGATTTCCATCAAGAAAAGGCACGTAACGAACAACGAGATAATCGCCAAGATCTCCTGGAGAGGAGGATGCATGACATGGATCAACAGGCACGGATGAATAATGTGATTCTCACGGGACTTCAACTACAACTCCGGGTGCGGCCGGGTGCTACCAGCGCTAGCAGGAATTTCCTTGGACCTACACACTGTTGAGGTCTGTCATCTGCTTCCTCGGAGAAAGAATACGGATAAACCAGCGATCCTGATCAGGTTTGTGAATCGCAAGCACAAGATAGCTCTGATGAAGCAAAGAAAACACCTGAAGGGTTCTGCTATTTATCTTAACGATCATCGGTGTAAATATTACGCTGATCTGGCGAAGCACGAGAGGCTCCTACGATCGAGGAAACAGATCCACAATACGTGGACTCTGAACTCCAGAATCTTTGTGAAACCACTCGGACCACCTGATCAGACGAAGCCTCTGGAAATAAAATCTATGAAAGACTTTGAAAACTGTAGGATTACACATGTTTGACCCTTTACTTCAAGCAAAATGTGAAATGTGAACTCAAAAACCCGCTGGATGTGAACTCTGACCCAATTCTGAGCTGCAGAACTCGAGCACATTTCCCTTGAGATGAGACCTTCACAGTCTCTCTGTCAAAACAACGAAAAACCATTATGTGGCCTTAAACTTGTTACTAAGCTGTGATGCAGCATTGATTTCTGCTCAAACTGCTTATTCTTTTCTTTCCAACCAATTATTTTTTGTGTACTATAATCATTTCTTTGATGAACACAATTTGCACAAATGATATATATATATATATATATATATATATGTATATGTATTTTTTTTCTTCTTTTAAATTAGAATATTTTGGGGTTTTTTCCATTAACTAATGAAGATGATTTTCTATTTTTATAATCACTCTTTGATAAATACAAACTGTATTAATTGCCTGTATTAATTAATTGTGCCTTCCTTCCACTCCCTTTTGTGTAACTCTGCGTACCTGTACGCTAGGTAGGAGGCTACTTATGCTCAAAGAATTTATGTTTATTCGCTAAGTTCGTGAAGGAGGAATGCTGTATTTAATACTGACTTAGTACACCCTTCCAACCCACAATGACACACTCAACACAAGTTTAAATGTAAAATAAAGAATCTGTATTAAATTAAAAAAAATATCAGGTACACATAAAAAAAGGTAAACAATAAATCTCAAAACAAATTGTGAGGATTAATTTCACTTATGGTTCAACAGTGTGGAAAAAAAATAACAATATGCAGAACATTTCTTCATAATAATCACACAAGAAACAATAACAGATTCCGAATCAACCCTTAACGACTCTATGTTGGATCCAACACTAATTCGCAATAAATGTCCCAAAAAAAAAGTAGTCTTTAAACTCTGAGATCTCAGGGGGAAAAAATATATATTTTTTAAAAAAATAGGGGGGGGAAATCTCCAGCGGTGGAGGAAGAAAAAAATGCGCAATTGAAACGAGAACAGAAAAGTTACTTGGGAGATCCTAGGAATGGAAAATCCAGCTTAACCTCCTTCCGGTGGGGAGCAGTGCATCCAGGAAAACAGGTGAGGCCACAGCAACAGCGCGGATTCTGCTTTGATCTTCCAGAGCACGGCTCGCTCTCTGAAGGGGTGGAAAAAAACCAGCCTGCACACACGTGCGAGGCAGTTAGCCGACTCGAGCTAACCTTCTTACATTCATTCTTAAATAATATCTGACACACTTATACTTTTCAAAATTAATAAATAAAATCCTGCTTTCTTAAATGGTATTTCTATTAAATAAAACAAATATTACAGCAAACATGTGCTTTCCTCTGCTCCACAGCTAGCACTTTAGCTTGTTCGAACATCAGAACTAAACTTGCAACTCACCACGGTATCTTCAAAATCGGACTTTTGAAAATCTTGAAACAATCAAGTATCTCTAACAGGTGCTGAATTGTGTACAGCAGTATCTTTCATTAAAGCCACTTCTCCTTCGGTGTCGTCTCGTTGTCTCACTGGGGTCTGAGTAGGAAACGTTCTTCCTGCTAGAAGCTTTAAGGGCGTCTCTCAGAAACATATCGCCCCCTAGTGTTGGACCACCAGTACTGCAGAGTTAAAACAGTCCAAGAGAGCACTTCAGAATTTAATCGGGGTTACACTTTCAAGTGATCAACTTGTGATTTATTAAGTGATATGTAATGTATTATTACCTGATTGCTTGAAATAAACCATTTCGTTCATTCATTCATATATTACTAAAAGTATTTACTCACCTGCCTTGACTCACATATGAGCTGAAGTGTCATCCCAGTCCTAGTCCATAGAGTTCAATATGATGTTGGTCCACCTTTAGCAGCTGTTACAGCTTCAACTCTTCTGGGATGTCCAGAAGGTTGAGGAGTGTGTTTATGGGAATGTTTGACCATTCTTCCAGAAATGCATTGGTCAGGTCACACACTGCTTTAAATCATCCCAAATGTGTTCTATGGGGTTCAGGTCAGGACTCTGTGGAGGTCAGTCAAGTTCATCCAAACCATACTCTGTCATCCATGTCTTTATGGGCTTTTCAATATGACACAGTCAAGTTGGAAGAGGAAAGGTCCGCTACAAACTGTTCCCACAAGGTTGGGAGCATGTGATGGACTTATGCACGGAACTGTGTGACGTATGTAGCTATCTAAATGTGTCTACTTAGCAAATCTCTCTGTACATTCCCTGGTTTGGTGTATTTTCGTTATGTTTTACATTGTACATTAGTTTGTCATAATATGTATACACAATGACATCCAAAAAGACAAAGTTTGTCTTCCTGAAACACGAAACACCCAGTGCTCACAAAACGTTACCATGTACTGTATGAACATATGACTTCTTGGGATTAAACGTAACATTTAAACTTGTTCAACAGAATATTTATGTGTAAATACACTTTGAAGTGACTCTGACGACTGATCCTACTCTCAACTGAAGATGTGGAGCCTCTGTCTTAATAATAATAATAATAATAATAATCTTTATTTATATAGCACCTTTCAAGATAAAAATCACAAAGTGCTTCACAATAAAACACAAGTAAAACAAAGAATAAAACAAGAGTATAAAAACAGAGTAAAAAACAGAGTATAAAAACTCAAAATAAAAACATAATTAAGAAAAGGCAATTTTAAAAAGATGTGTCTTTAGCTGCTTTCTAAAAGAAAACACTGAGTCAACAGATCTGAGGCTGAGAGGAAGGGAGTTCCAGAGAGATGGAGCCACTGATGCAAAAGCTCTGTCACCTTTAGTTTTTAACCGTGTTCTTTTAACCACCAGCAGGCCCTGGTCACATGATCTCAGGGACCTGCTGGGAGAGTACGGCTGCACAAGGTCCTTTATGTAGACCGGTGCTTGGTATTAACTGATCTGTATGTTAAAACCAAGATCTTGAACTGCACTCTGTAGGCGATGGGGAGCCAGTGCAGTTTGAATAACAGTGGGGTGACATGAGAAAACTTGGAGGATTTAGTTAAAAGCCTTGCAGCAGCGTTCTGGACAACCTGAAGCCGTTCTAGAGATTTTTTACTGAGACATGTAAAGATGGAGTTGCAATAATCAAGACGGGAGGAAATAAAAGCATGAATAAGCATCTCCATCTCAGAACATGACACAACTGGACTCAGTTTAGCAATGTTTTTTAATTAATGATAAAAACAAGAACAAACAAGTGCAGCAAAGTGAGAGTCAAGAGATAAAACCGGGTTTAGAGTTACTCCAAGGTTTCTTACAGAGGGCCTGACAAAAGAGGCAAGTGGACCGAGCCACTGCACTATCTGGGAGTGGTATTTGTCAGGAGCACAAACGAGGACCTCAGTTATATCTTCATTTAGCTGGAGAAAGTTGTCATTCATCCAACTCTTGACAGAATCCAAACACCTGCGTAAAATCTGTATCTTAAAAACATCCTGAGGTTTAAAAGACACATAGAGCTGAATGTCATCAGCATAAAAGTGGTAAGAAATGTCATTAAAAGAGCTTAAAATGTGCTGCAAAGGCAAAAGATATAAAATGAACAGTAAAGGTCCCAAAACAGAGCCTTGTGGCACACCAGAAGAGAGAGAAGCAGAGGAGGACTTAAACTTAGAGGATATCACGGAAAATGATCTACCAGAGAGGTATGAGACGAACCAGTTTAAAGCGGATCCGGATATCCTGACCGAGTTTTTCAGCCTGTCCAGGAGGACGTGATGGTCGACAGTGTCGAAGGCTGCGGTTAAGTCCAGAAGCAGAAGCACGGAGCAGTTTCCTGCATCAGGATGTCATTTGTGACTCTGAGAAGAGCTGTTTCAGTGGAGTGGGCTCTGCGAAAACCTGACTGAAATTTATCGAGAATGGCGTGACTGTCTAAAGCAGTTATAAGTTGTTTTGCAACAACTTTTTCTAAAATCTTGGAAATAAATGAAAGATTAGATATAGGTCTGTAACTGCTTGGGAGGGAGGGGTCAAGCCCACGTTTCTTAAAGAGGGGAAAGATGACAGCTTCTTTAAAATACTCAGGAACTTGACCTGACAGCAGGGACGAGTTAATGATTGACAGGACGCAGGGACCAATGGACTGGAAGACATCTTTAAATAAAGGTGTTGGAAACACATCGAGGGGGCAGGAAGATGACTTCATTGTGGACACTAATCTGACCAACTCAGGGAGACAAACAGGTGAAAATGTGTCTAAAATCACAGGCCGAGGTGGGCTAGGAGCAGAAACTAATGCAGCGGTGTGACACAGAGAGTTCCTCACTGACCTGACTTTTTCAATAAAATATGATAAAAACTTTTCACAATCATCATTTGAGTGGATGGGGATAGCAGGTGGACTAGGCATAACAATGTCACTAATGGTGTTAAACAGCACCTTAGGATTTCCTCTGCTTTTAGAAATGAGATTGGTGAAGTATGCAGCCCTCGCATCTCTAACAGCATTATTAAAAGCGGTAGCAGCGTGGTAACTAGCACCTTCGCCTGTGTCGAGACCTTTTAGGAAAGGAAATCACATCTCAGACTGCTTCTACCTGACACTGAAAATTACATTTACACAAATTTAGAAAAAATCTACTGTGGAGTAATTGAAACACAACTAACAGCTCATAAAGATAAAGACAGCTATTATCAGACGTGCTGTTGTGGAGTAATTGGAGGACTAGGTGGACTGTATGACTGATTCGGGTTTGGGTTTAACAGTAAACAGATGATGTGCCGGTCAGAGCACAGGAAGATAGGAAGAGATGAGGCTCCAGTTGGCAGATGTTCTTAATTTATTCCAGTGCTGAATAGTATTCCAAAACAGTCTGTAAATGACAAAGAATGTCTCTTATAATAACATAAAATGCATAAAAAATACTTAATGTAATTAGAAACAAACAAGGGAAAATGACTGCATCGTCACAAGCCTAGAGTACTCGTAACAAATGAAATAAATAATCAAATCTGCTTTAAACCCAACTTAAATATCATTTACCAATAATACGGACAAACAGCGACCTCTAGTGGTCGAGAAAATTACTGTAGGGAAAGAGGAGAAATGCCCGTAACTCCCGTGGTGCATTATTAAGCGCCATAAAATCTAAAATCAGGTCATACAATTATCTCTTAAACTCAAAGGAACATTAACTAAGGATTTATTTGGCAATATAGGCGCTGCTAACAAGCTGCAGGACCTGCTAGAATAGAAAGTCCACATTGCTAGCTTGTGAAACACATTCTCTCAAACTTAAACAGGGAAGGAAAACAAAGGAAACAGCAACTTACGTTTGGTCAATTACTTAAATAAATACTTTAAATGCAGCAATTGGGGTGCACAGAAACTAAACTGGACAGGATTCTAACACACTCAGGTTTTCTCTCTGCTGCCTCCGGCACGTGGCAAACCGAAACTAACTGGATGAATGTACACAAAAATCACCGAAGAAGAAAATGCAATGTCGCGTTCAGTGACGTCATCACAATGGGCTGAGCCTTTGTAACACGTGCCTTTCAAGCTAGTTAGCATTAGCCCAAATGAAAAGGGACAACGGTATTCGCACGCAATTTTCTACATACTGCAGTCAGTACTAAACTTTTTATCTAGTCTGCACGGACCCAGAGGAAGGGTTGAGGTTAGGATTATGGTTTCTTGTTCAGGTTAATGCACCAAAAGGTTCCTGATCACGGCTACATCTGTGGCTGCGCTCCGCGCTCTAGCTGCATGACAGCTAACGGGACTTGATTGACTACTGCGACCAGTAACAACATTTAACTTTGGATGCACATAAATATGTGAAACATTGCATGAATCTGCACATATTACTGTCAGGTGACTGCCCGCCGTCTCCCCCTCAGGTCATTCACGTGCACAGTCTCCAGAATACTAACACTTCCTGTTTACCACTCCACGTGTCCAGTACACCCGCAGCTGCCCTCTGGTTTCCCACAGCTGTTGCTCATCTCCTATCAGTTACCACAGTACTTAACCCAAGCTAAGCACACCGTGAAGTATTGAGCCTCTATCCTATTCTGAACGTGTGTCCCTATCTATTTGCCTCTTTATTCTCGACCCAGCTCTGATCCTGCTACTCTCCAGCTAGCCGCCTGCCTCGACTCCTGCCTGTTCCTGACCTCCGTCTGCTTCCGCCTCTGACAAGCCATCGCCGTGCCTGACCTTCGCCTGCCTCTGACCGCCGTCTGCTCCAGCCTCTGTTAATTCCATGCCGGCTCTGACCCTTGCCTGTCCGACCACCGCTTGCCGTCTCCCGTCACATTGCTGCATAATAAACACTGCAGATGGATCCGAACGTCTCTGAGTCATTGTTACAATTACGTGTCGCCAACATGAATTTCCATCAGCTCCTGAGCTTGTTGCACGTAAAAACTTGCAAATTACATCAGCCTTAGCAAGTTACTTCAAGGGATGACACATACAATTTAAATACATTTTGCATTTTATTTTGAGTATTTTGCAAGAAAACTGAACAATGCGCCTAACATAATTTACAGTTATAATCTTGGTAGCTCCAAAAGACATCTTTTAAATCCAAACACTCCACTTTTTACACATAAACAATAACCCACAGCTCAAACCGGAAATGACTGAGCGGTTATTTTGTCGAATACGGAAGTGGGTCGTGCAATTAGCCCATTGTCCAAAATGTTTTGTTATCCTGAAGCATTCAAAGTTCCTTTCACTGGTACTAAGGGGCCAAGTTTAGCTCCTAAACAACAACGAGCCCATACCATCATTCCTCCTCCACCAAAATTCACACTCAGCACAATGCAGTCTGAAATGTACCGTTCTCCTGTAACCTCTAAACCCAGATTGATCCATCAGATTTCCAAATGGAAAAACATGATTCATCCCTCCAGAGAAGGCGTCTCCACTGCTCTAGAGTCCAGTGGCGGCGTGCTTTAGACCCTGCCATCCACCGCTTTGCATTGCACTTGGTGATGTGTGGCTTGGATGCAGCTGCGCGGCCATGGACACCCATTCCATCAAGCTCTCTGCAAGATCACATGAAGTTTGGAGGGCTGCAGCAACTGACTGTGAAAGTTGGAGACCTCTTTGCACTATGAGGTTCAGCATGTGCTGACCTCTCTCCATTAGTTTACGTACCTTACTCTACTTCCTGCTTTAATAGAGTGCGGACGCACATTGCTTTGCTCCCCCTTCTGCTTTTAATTTTCGCTGATTATTTTCCTTTCTTCTTTTTTTAATCACACCAGCAATAACTTTTGAATACTTTTAAACCATCGGGTCGGATTTATTTTTCTTTTTTACTCTAAACAAAGGGATTTTTTCCTGCATTCCTCTTAAAACATTTTATCTTGAGCACTACGTGTACTTGGCCTTCACGCAGCTGAAGCCTGATATATGGAGCAGCAGCTAACACAAGGCTAACTAGCAGCAAGATGCCTTCCCTTTCCACAAAGGATTACCAAGACCTTCTGGAGAAGATCACAGGGCTGGAAACTAAGGTTCGCCACATAGAAGTGAACGTGGAGGTAAATGGACTCTATGGAAACAACACCATTTTGCCACTACCTCATCTCAGCAGAGAAGAGAAAGCTAACACGCAGCTAAATGGCACAGATTCTACTAAGAGAAAGACAACATCTGTGAACAATAACAAACAATCGAAAGATAATCCTCCCTGGAACCATCTTGGAGCAAAGCCAAAAAATAAGTCCAACAGCTGGAGAATTGGAGGACATGGTAGGACCGACCCCCCGCAGAGAGCTGAAGCCTCTGAGGCTGAATGGCCTTTTCTTCCTACGAGACAGAGGACCTCATCTACTCCCGTACACCGGAGGAAAGAAGGAAAGAAGCCAAGCATGAACGGAGCGGTGACCCTGCAAAACAGATTTGCTCCACTGTCAGATGACCCCGGATTACCCGACGACCATCCACTGGAAAGCAGCACGAGGAGGACCTGTAACCCATCAGAAGGTAAACGGCCAGAAAGAAAGCTGAAGCCTCGGCCTGAGACTCTGATTGTGGGTGATTCCACTGTGAAAGATGTTCAGTGGTTCTGCAGCAGGAACACTAAAGTCCTGTGTTTTCCAAACGACATGGTCAGTGACATGAAGGAGAGAATTATGCAAACTGTGGCAAAGTATCCGTCAGTACAAAAGGCCTTCTCACCAATCTTAACCGCACCCCTTTAGTACACACACCTCTAACACCACAAACATACACTCTAACAAGCAAACACGCACGCATGCATCACACAAGGAAGGTGGGACCTTCGACCTTCTGTCCCCTNTCCATGAATGCAGCTGTCTTTATCAGTGGTCCCATTCCAACTGTTAGAGGAGGAGAAGAGCGATTCAGCAGGCTGTTGGCACTGAAAAGGTGGCTTTCTGCGACATGTGGTGAAACAGGAATTCACTTCATCAACAACTTCATCAGTATGTACCAGCCAGACCCCTCCGGTCATCAGGATCCGGTCTTTTATCAGTTCCTAGAGTCAGAACTAAACATGGAGAAGCTGCATTCAGCTTCTATGCTCCACAGATCTGGAACAGACTTCCAGAAAACCTTAGATCTGCTGAAACACTCAGTGTATTTAAATCCAGGTTAAAGACTCACCTGTTCTCAGTTGCATTTGATTAATATGTATTCAGAAGTTTACGTCTGACTGTTTATCTATGCTTGTTTTAAATTAAAATCTTTTTACTTTCTTTTAATTTTATTTTAATGATCACATCTTTACTATTTCTCTTGATTTCTCTCAGTTGTAGTGCACAAATGAACATGCCTTTTCTTGTTCCTCTGCCTCCACTGCACCAGAGTGCCACATGCTTGTTGTCGTCTTTCATGGTCTGGTGAACTTCTGTGCATACCTTGAAAGTCTCAGAGCTGTAGAGGCTTGAGATTCTTGTTTACTCTGAAGAAGAACATAAACTGTTGCTTTCAGGCTGGTTGTATTATTTTGTTTTATTTTTTGTTTCCTTTTCTTGAACAGTTTCAAAGGTTTATGAGAGACGGCGCGTTGCACTCCTGTGCAAACTTTGTCAGCTGCTAGGCCCTTAAAGTGTAACGTGATGAATCCGTCATCCTTGTCACCAGATTTTAAAATCACACAGTCAGTTTCTAGATTTTTTCATTCAACTGTGTCTTCCAAATCCCCTTCAGGTGCTCTGTTCTCCTGATTCAGCTTCTTGTGTTTGTGACTCTGTTGTTCCAAAGTCTTTTGCAGGTCTGGATCCTTCTAGGTTTCTGTTTGTGTGATATTGGTTTTAAACAGTCAGTGTTAGTTACTGTTATCATTTCATTAGTCCAACAAATGGCCTAAGTTTATGTCAGCTCAATGTCCATGTTTTCTGTCAGAGTCACTGCTGCTGTAAAAACCATTTGATCACTGACCAGCTCCTTCGTTTGGTCACCTAAGTTCCAGTTTTTGGCTCTAAGTATTACGTCACTAGCAACACTTTCAGTGCTCTCTCCTGTCTCTTAGTTTTTTTTATTGTTATAAATCTCCCAGAATTCCTCTTCAGGCTCTCAGGATCTTTCCTGGACTTTGATGGTCCCCTCATCGCGTACATGAAGGAGCGCTCCTGCTCTATGGCCTCCGGCCCAACATTGAGTAGAATGTTAGTTTCATTTGTCGCAATGAAAATGTTATACTGTGTCTTAGAGATAAGCTCTCAGCAACCTTTTGGTCACAAACTAAGAAAGGTCTTTAGAATCCATCCGCCATCACATGATGTTCAGATACCTCGGCTCATCATCATTTCAGCCTGTCACACCACTGCTGGCGGGTAGGCTCCACAAACGTCTCCATTTTTGGCGGTCTTGCGTCACATTCATCCAGGCCCTTCCTGCTTTCCTCAGGATATCGTCTCTCCATCGCTGCTTTGTTCTCCCCCTTGCTCTTTTTCCATCCCACCTTCCTGCCCACTTCTTGGTATCCATCCTAGCAAGATGCCCCGCCCACCTACTTTTTGCCTCTTCTTCTTTTCTTATTACATCTTTTAATGTTGTTTTTGATCATATTATTTCATTTTGGATTTTGTCTTTCCTTGTTTTATAGAGCATTGATCTTTCAATTCAGCCCTGACTGATAGTAACGCTCTGCTCTTAAAGGTTTGGGCTGAAGAAATGTTTTTCATCTGAACCACAAAGGAATGATCTAGAGTTTTGTTTCCCAGGATGAGAGATTTTCCCACAAACACAAAATCTCACAAAGATCTTCAGACAGTCGTCCTGGCGTGAACTGTAACCTGATGCAGGATCAGCTGGGTGACTCTGGCAGTCAGGTATCTACCTGTACCAACATGTTCCTGAGAGGATCTCTGACCTTCACTTTTGGTGAGAAACGTCTTTCTGCTGCTTTCTCCGACTTCTTACCGTCTCTACATGTGCCTCAGAGGTTTGCCAGCTGTTTGTTTTCAGTCTTTTTTTTAATAAACTGTTCTTTCTTTGGAACCAAGTCCACACCGGTTCACCGCATTTCTGTCACGGCTCCCTTTCAATTATCAGATCCAAAAAAATGCAGCCTTTCAGTTAGAAACTCGGTTTCTTTTCACTCCTCCGTGTCTCCATCAGTCCTTTCTCTGTTCCTAAAGCAAAACGTGTTTTCACGCCAACATGTTAAAGAAATCATCACTCAGTGTTGTTCCTGAATCAGTAGAAGTAAGTAAGCAGACATGCTGGAGCAACAACACACAAAGTTGATTGGACAGACTTCCAGAACCTGTTGGGTTCTTCAGAACTTTCCTGCCTGCTGGTTGATCACCTGGTCACATTTACTGTAAGTCCTGGAAAAACAGATTCCATTTCAGTCCATTTAAACTCTTACTGTTCAGGAACACCACTTTACAAACCTTCCTCCTCATTCTCTAAACATTCCTGTGAACAGAACCCTCCTGGGTCCAGGTCTTCGCTCTGCAGCAATACTGCCATGTCCAAGTTCTCTTCCAGCAGCCCAGAACCCTCAAACAATGCTTCATTGGTTCTGTAAAGTGAGAATGTGTGGTTCTCTGTCTGTGTGATGGACTGGAGAACCTTTCAGTTGTGGGTCAGACTCAAGTAGGAAGACAGGAACATAAATGGACTTCAGGAGGATCTACCAGGAACAACCACCTCTTTATCAGCAGGTCTTTGTGTGGTTTGAAGACAAAAGACTAGAAAATGAAAACATTCACATCGATAAAATACCCCTCAGAATGAAGGAAAAATGCAAAAGAGGAACAAAAAGTTAAAAAGTGAATACTCCATTACAGTCAGTGAATGGAGACTTGAGATTGGTGGGTTCGTACTAGGGATGTCCCAATCAGGTTTTTTTGGGCCCGATCCGATTCCGAGTCATTTGATTTTGTGTATCTGCCGATACCGAGTCCCGATCCGATACTTTTATGAGACATTTAAAACATGAATAAATTGAATAAACAGATTAGTGTTGTCCCTTATT
Source organism: Oryzias melastigma (assembly GCF_002922805.2). Lineage (NCBI taxonomy): Eukaryota > Metazoa > Chordata > Actinopteri > Beloniformes > Adrianichthyidae > Oryzias > Oryzias melastigma. The sequence continues at coordinate 5,638 of NW_023417173.1, read as the reverse complement.
TATATTTCATTAACCTTCTTTTATCATTAAAAACTTAAATAAAACACTTCTGTGAAGTAGCTTTAATAAACAAGTAAAAATACAGCAAATATAAACTAGGAAAGAAAATACAATTTTCTTGTTATATAAGTGATAATTAGTCATGTGATAAAGTTTAGTGACTTTAGCTTTAATATCTTTAGAGCTATTGAACATTTTTGACCAAATGTGATTCCTGTCCTCATTTAAAATTCTTAAAAATAAATTATGACTTTGTTTTAGCATAACATTTGATGAGTGTTCATGAATAGCTGATATCATTATTAGTTTTAATTTATTAGTTTTATTTATTTATTTATTTTTAAGATTATGTGCTTATTTTTTAAGTTCTTAAGACATCACATTTTTGGTTTTATTACCACAGTAGTTTATTTTCTTAACTGTTATTTCTCTGTCAGATAAATCAAACAGGCATATCAAAGGACAGCTCGAGTCCTAAGGAGCTAAATCACGGTGCTAGCATGTAGCAGTTAGCAGCTGCTGTGTAGCCATCTGTCTGCAGCATGAAGAGCTTCACATTAAAAAGAAACAAAAACTGTCTTTTTCTGATGGAATACCTTTAGAGGTTGTTGTTTGTGTTATGACAAACCAATAGAGACACTTGCTGTCAGTTTAAAGCGTTTTTAAAAGAGTTATTGGTCCCGGAAGTTAGCTTTCTAGCTAGCTTTGTTTACGTTAGCCTTCTGCTTGAGCTGCTGCTGTTTTCTGGTGATGACATTTTGTGATCTTTTCATGACATGCAGACTTCTAGTGGAGTATTTATCCGTAATGATAAGATGAAATATAAAGCTCTGATCATAATGAGAATTAATGAAATATCCGATCCTGATCGGACAACGGAGTCCGATTCCGATCGAGTCCCAAATCACGTGATCGGCCCTGATTTCCGAACACGTGATCGGATCGGGACATCCCTAATTCATAATTTTTATTAGTTCAAGGACAGAAGACACAAAGACACACTTCTGATTGAAATCATGAACTTTATTGAAGCAAACTGAAGAACAGAAGAGGAAATAGAAGCAGGAGACCTTCATCAGTCAGAGTTCAGGTTAACCAGTAGCATAACAACCGGTGACAGCGATGGTTTTACCAATCAAACCCAGATCAGCTGGTTCCCATGGAAACAGACTGTATCCGTAGAAGCAGAGGGTTGACAGTTGTCAATCAGTATCAGTTTGATTGACAGATCAGAAAAGTAATCAGTTACTGGAGGCATTCTGTCGGTAAAAAGACACCATCAGGAAAGTAGCGATGCAGTACGGACAGATCACCACCAGGTGGAGCACGACCCTGAACACAAGGCGGTTAAAGGCTAAGGTAGGAGGCGGGGCTGAAGCTGGAACTGGAACAGAAAGATCGGGGTTTCTGGTGGAGGTCGCTGCAGCTAGGAAAAAGAAAATCTTATTGTTTTCTAAGTGACTGTTAGAGGAAGAAGGAAGTTTAATGAAAGTGTAAATGTTCCACAGAAGAAGGTCAATGATGCTCACCTGAGACAGAGATCCAGCTGGATGGAGACTCTCCATGATCCCTGATGTGACACTTGTAGAGACCTTCATCAGACCTGGAAACATGCTGGAGGGTCATGTGACCTGTAGGCTCAGTCCTGATGAGGGAGCCATCTTTATAGAAAGCAGCTGAGGGGTTGGAGGGAGGGGTCTTTGATTGACAGCTCAGAGTGAGGTCATGACCCTCCATCACAGGGAGGACAGGACTCTGCAGGATCACTGATCCACCTCAACACAGAGACAAAGCATTTCATCCATCTGCACACAGCTGCAGCAACACTAACTCCACAGTCTGATCTTACCAGAGACACTGATGTTAACCACCATGCTGCTGGCTCCTCCCCCTCTGGACTCACACCAGTACACGCCACTGTCTTCTTTGTAAACATACCTGATCTTACAGGGTAAACTATCTGATTTTCCCCATGTAGATCCACACTCACTCCTGGTTTCTACTGAGGTGTTCCTCCTTACAGTCCATCCTGCAGAGCTGTCGTCCTCACAGTTCAGAGTTACTGACTGTCCTTCAAAGAACTGAGATCTGCTGGAACTCACAGTCAGAACAACTGTAGGAAGATGAAAGAAAACATTTTTTGTTTTTACATCAGATTAAAAAACAAACAAAAACAAAAAACTACAGGTGAGTAAACTTCTCTATAGATTGCAACCTAAAATAAGGTAAAGCAGAAAGAAAATCCCACCTCCGCATTAGAACTACTATTAGGACTCCCCAAAACTACCTAAAATCTTTAAATTGTCTTTTTCCATTATATTTCTCTCCCTCATGTCCTCCTTCATCCATGAACCTCCTCTTTGGTTCTCCTCCTCTAATGTGTCCAAACATTTCCATCTGCTTCCAGGACTCTAAGCAGCAGGTTAAACAAATTCAGAGTTCAAACCTGAACTCAATCAATCAACTTGAGGTTGGCAACAGAGGGAAGCAACATCATGAAACAACCAGGACTAAGTGATAAACTAGAATGGGCGGGGCCTGTCTACACACACACTCTATAGTTACACACACACTTGTTGGCCAAAACTCAAAGAATTACAAAGATGGCCGCCAGAGCACAAGCCTAGTAACTTGCTCAACAACTTCAACATCTAAAATTCAAACAATTGTACTTGGAATCATTTTGAACCTGACTGAAATGGCTAAATCTAAGGCCAAGAACATTTTGAA
>NW_023417173.1:0-1266 GCF_002922805.2 Oryzias melastigma | reverse complement strand
CCCCCCCCCCCCACAATAAGGGCAGTTATGACGCTCTACTACTGACTGCAGCGCGGTGAACGGGCGCCGTGTGACAGCATCACCCAGCTTCCATGAGCCTTCCAGAAACGTCTCCATGCATTTACCACACAGCACACACGGATGATGCATTCTCTACACGCCTCACAACACGACCAAATCCAACCAAAACCCTCGTATGGGTCACATGACCTGGAATCCCACAGCAGAGCGAGTAAACTTAAATACCTGTTGGGACAGGCAGCCTCCTCTCTGGGTGGAGGCGGAGTCAAGCAGGAGACGAAACTCAAAACTTTCACGACTTCAAGACAAAAGTTGTTTAGGAGAGTGAAGTTTGGAGGTTCCACTTTAGAACTTGTGCTGTTGCTTTTGGCGCCGCAGCACAAGCAGCCGCCGCTGGAGTTTGATATATTACCGATTCCAAACACAAATTCCCGTCGGTCCCAGGAAGTAAACCTTCCAAATCCCCAGCTCTCATCCCTATTTTCCACCCAAACCAGCATTAAAAGGATCGCCCTGCAATCGCCGCCCCCTCGGGAGCAGATCTATTTCTGCAGAGATGGAAATTGTCGCTTTGCACAAAGCTGCTGACACGCTCTCAATGGAGGTGTCAGTTCTGGAGGCCTCGCCATTGTGGACGGGATAATTTAATTGGAGAGGCACGACGGCGTGTCCCCGGTCAACACATTCAGACGCCGCATCCTCGCCTGTCCTCGTGCTGGCTGTGCTCCTGCTCTGGAGACTCAGGAATCAACCCCCCCCCCCCTGTAGGCTGGGGGGGGCTCCTGAGAGGAGCCTTTGTTGGGGAGGGAGGGCCTGTGGCCTTGGAGTCTGTGGAGGCGCAGGGGAGGAGAGGGAACCTGCCATTACCTGGGAGTCGTCTTGAGGCAGGAGCAGAATTAGTCAGCAGATAATGAAGCTGTGTCTGACTGAGGCACCGGGGGGGGGGGTCTCCTGTGCTGGGGAGGCCTCCACAGGGCAGGAGACGCCTTTAGAGGGGCGGCTGCTGTCGACAGATGCCCCGCTCCGCTGTTCTGCTGCTGAAAGGAGCAGGAGGGCCGGAGCGGCGCCGGGACATTCCTGTGGAGCGGCGGAGAGCGGGATTCCCATCGCAGACGGCGAGCTGCGTTTGGGACGAGCGTCCAACCGAACCGCCGTCTGACCGGGAGGTGCCGGTTTGTCTTCGCGTGCTGCGGTCTGAACCAGCAGCTCACTGGGACCCGAGACCTGACAAAACATGCAAAAACA
>NW_023417172.1:14857-22517 GCF_002922805.2 Oryzias melastigma | reverse complement strand
AGGCGTTCACACACAAACACACATACACAAACATTTACACAGCAGAGCTCCAGCTGATAAATGCCCTATAGCCTCCCCACTCCCCCCCAAAAAAACAATTCCTCTTCCTTTACAACCACACTTCTCTCTCTCAATCTACCTTTCTCTTCATATGTTTTGTGTTTTTCTGCCAGCATTACCTGAAATTTCCTCCTTGCCACAAAGTATTGCATTCTGCGCAGCACTTTAACCGCAGACCTCTGCGCGTGCGACAACCTGCGGACGAAAACAGAAGACAAATCAAGGCTAGAACTCAACTTTAGAATTGACGTTTCGTCATAACGATTGCAACTGGAGCTGCGACCTGGGCTGCAAAACGAAGACAAAAGTGAGATTGAGTTCATTCCAAGGAGCAGGGATGAGTTCAAGAGGCCATGATTGTTTTTCTGGAGACGGGCCCCGGGTGAGGCGGGTACAGAAGATGGATAAACTAATGCTGGAGTCCAGTCTCCACATTACTGACTTTCTGGACAGAAAGGCAATATGTGTTCTTTTACAGCAAAAACACCACACTAAAATTGACTGAAATGTCACCGTGGAACCCCAACAAATGTGCACCCTTCTGTAAAAGAAATGACAAGAAAACCAAATTTAGCTTCAGTTGATGGAAATCCAAAAAAACCCTGAAATCTGAAGCAATACACCTAAACTGGAAGAGATGTTTACACTGAGGAAAAACAGTGAAATGAACACACATTTACATTTACTACATATAGTCCTAAAGCCCTCTGAGTTAGTTTCTTCATGGAGGCATACTGTGCATCACCAATACAGTAGGTGTTTTTGGCTTGTCTTGCCCAAAAGACAGGTTCAACCGCAACTTAAACTCCCACTCCAATCATCTTTTGACCAATTTTAAAGTCTTCCCAGTGGTATTTTATTAGTAATGATGTCGTTTTTAGCCAAAATTAAAAAACCTGTGTCGTAATTTTTATTTTAACTGTCTCTCTTTATTACAAAGTGCTACCAGAACTCATCAGAGTGGGTCTTTCAGAAATCTTCATGTGGAGCAGTGATATATTCTGATAAAAAAGGAGGGGAAAAATTACATATATTCCTTTCTGAGAAAAGTAATATATAAATAAAAAGTGACTTTCTTAATTACATTTTCTTTAAGTGTATATACTTTATTGAACCAACTAAATGATGATTTTTAAAACACATTATGAAGATAAAAGACTTAGTCTACTGTATTATTTTAAATGAACACACATCTGCAGCATGTGAAAAACATTTTTTAACTTCAAAGATTTCAGGAGTGTCCCTGTTATCCTGCAGATCAGGAGAACTGAAATTAAACATTAGGTTAAGCAACAAGCAAAAAAGGCTTTTTTCTTTTTTTTTCACTAAAAGGATATTAAAAAAAATTAATTGGAGGAAAAATTACTGAACCTTTCATATTTTACTTTTATTTATTTTCTCTGTGACATCCAGCAAACAGAAAGAAACTGAGAGCCTCATATTTTGCTTTTTTTTACTGGAGCCCTCTTATCCATTCTTTGAGTAAGCTAGGTGTGTATTTGTATTTAAAATAAACTTAAAAAAAGTATAAATTAATTAGGAAAACATGGGAGAAAAAGAAAGAGGGTAAAGAAGGGAACAAGTAAAGGGTATGCAGAAACTAAAAAAAATGGATGTAAAAATATGAAATGAAAGTTACTCAAGCCTTGACAGTGCAGTGTCAAAGATCAATATTTTTAGAAAGGCTTGGAATTTTGTGGGCAATTACACATGTAAATATCCACACAGCAACAAATAATCCCACACGTAACTATTTTCTTGTCATATACAGTAAAAACTAACTTAAAACTCACACATAAACACACATATATTTCATACATCAGATATTTTCGCACCATGATGTTACTTAACCCTTTAACAATGGAGGTGTCGCCAGTGAAACGTAAGTAACACACACTCTATGACATATCATAACTCTTCAATATGAATCAGCTGACTCTGATGCGGAGAAAAACTGCTTTTCATGTCAGCTTAGTACAGGTGCAACACACTACTAACGTAAAGTGCTGCATCAAAGTCCCTTTTCTCCACTTCAGAATCAGCTGACGTCAATTGCATCAACATTTGTGGAGTTACGGTAGTTGAAAGAATGTAAACACTGGAGCTAAAGAGTTAAAGAGTAAATGTGAGGAGAAAGGTGTGAAAAGACCCCCATACAGAGAGCCCTTAGCAGGGAGCGAGGGAACCCGAGGAACCCAAGACCCTCCACTCTAACACAATCTGATCCCAGCCGCCCTGAGACAGGACCAGAGAGCAGGAGGCCATAGGAGCACAAAGACCATTCCCAAAGCCCTTGGATTTCTGGAGTCCAAACTACCACAGACTTCAAGGCCTCATCTGTCCCAGATGGAAGGTACGCCACAGTCTTACGCCGGGTTCACACACAGTGTCGCGGAGCGGAGTGCGCACGGCTTCACTCCGCTATGAGGTTCACACCAGACGCACATTTTTCAGGAGCTTTTTTTGTTTTTACCATCATGGGTAATAAGTCAATAACCTAAAGATCTCACCCCGTGTTTCTGCTAAGAGGAACTGCTCTCTGCCTCCCAGCCCCCGCCCATCCGCTCCAGAGTGGGCCCACTATGTTGATCCGTGTGCACGCGCTTGCAAAAATATTACCCCATGTTTCTGTTAAGAAGAGCTGCTCTCTGCCTCTCTCTTTTTTTTTTTTTCCACCCAAAACCTAGAAGCCCCGCGCCCCGCTCTGGGGTCTGCTCAGTGGGGCGATCTGTGTGGTACGCGTGTCTGTCTGTTTTTTGTGTGTCTGTGTTTGCACCGCGCGTGTGTGTGTGGGTGCAGCGATTGTATGTTTATTTTAATCTCTATCGTCTGTTTACTAGGACTGCCTCGATTAGTCAACTAAGCGACAACTAATCGACTATTAACATAGTCGACGACTAATTTAATAGTGGATTAGTCATTACTTTATATTGTATGGAATTGGAATGTGGTAAAGTTGGAAGTTATTATAAAATAATTGGTGATTAGTCGACGATTAAAATAATTTTTTGTAGCAGAACTACTGTGTACATATGAAAACATGATGGCAATTGTCAATCGCAGTGTTTTATTGTGAAAAATTGGTTATATTTTGAAAATAAACCAGATTTTCTCATGTATCTTGATGTAATTTCATGCCAGAATTGATGCAGAACGCTTGCGGCTCGCGCACAAAATGGAGCAGATGCCGAAACGATCCGCTGCACGGCGCGGGCCCTCTGCGCCTGGTGTGAACCACACCATAGGTTAACATGGGCACCAAATGGAAGCGGCCTCGTTCCGCGCCACTTCACGGGACTTCTGCATCCCGTGTGACTTTACACTCCAAAGCACCCTCTCTCACCGACCCCAGAGGCAGTCTAGGACCACCCAGAGGGTAACTGCGGCACGTCCTAAGCGCTCCACCAATCAAGAAGTAAAAAATAGAGATATGATAAAGGTTAACCCCCTCCTTCATCCAGCTAAGACCATTTCGGGTCCAACCATCTATAGTGATAATAGAGTAGCCAGGCAAACAGAGCCAGAGACCCCAAACTGGCTGCCCACTGGCATAAACACCCCTACAGCCCTTCAATATTTTCTTGACAGAGACACAAAAATAAAAAAAAATAAAAACTTTTTCCATCAGAGAACAGCGATGGAACAGACGTTGCATGAATATTACACATAGGTAAGCAAAAGTTCCCACTGCATGAATGTTGCACACTTTACCAAGAATCTTTATGAGTGTAAAACTTTGAGTTTCTTGCTTTTGTATCATCGATTTATCACCTGCCGGTTGCAAAGTCATGAAACATTCTTCACAAATTAAATGAGATGGCTTCTCATAGACACCAAAACACTCTTGACCGCTTAAGAAAAGTTTACTTAAGTAATAGTTTGAACAAGTTTAACATTCACACATGTGACACATAAGTAAAATGGTGTGACTAATGAGGAACTTGAGAACTCTACAGAAGTTATATTGGATTTTCCTTCTGTAATTTGTCAGTTGACAACAGTTTGTGGCACATTAGCGAGATAATACCCTTGACTTGATGTCCCAACTTTGTTCAGCCAGATTCCCAAACTCTCAGGGTTTAAGCAGGGGGTCTAAGCCAAGGACTAAAGGTAGTACCAAAAAACAAACAAACAAAAAAAAAAACTAAGCACAACAAGGAACTTTAAGAATGACTATTGTAGATAGGAAGGTTCTAAGAGTTGATCTTTTGACTCTAAGTTTGAGATCCTTGTGGAAACTCTTGCTTTCTAGGCTGGTGCACTTCCAGCACACACATCCGTGTTACAAACTGTGGATCTTTATCAAGGATGAAACAGAAGATTAGTTGTACTTACTTCCCATCAAAACCCCTTGAACCAAACCGAAGAAAAACAGAAACAGGTAATTAACATTTATCGTACACGTTTCAGGACCATTAGTGCTTTCATACACTTTAAACATTTCATTAAAATGTCATTTAAAAGTCAGAAACATGTATACAAAATGAAGATCAAGGTCATGAAAGGACTATCATGGGTACATTTGAGTCCCATTACGAGAATTATAATTTTTTTACCAAAATATACAATCACTTAGAATTACAACTCACTATATATCCTTTATTTGTAGCTCAACAGAAGGAGAAATGGATTTCAGAAAAAGAGACATTTTTATAAGAACGATCCAATCATTGCTTTTCAGTAAACTAAAAATATAAAAAAAAGTTAGAAATGTTATCCAGGTAATATTTTTATAATGACAAGAGTCATTAAATTATGCAGGAATCTGCACAAGGAAGATTATGTTTTTAAGTCAAATTATCAAAATAAGCACATAAACATATGACTAACTAGCTGGAATTTCATGTATTCCACTTCAAATGACTGACTTAAAGGTGGTTTTATAGTGCTGTGGTAGTTTGGATGTGTGTGTGCGTCAAGACTTCTTAACTCTTTTTGTAGCTATAGACGGAGTACAAAAGTTCCTCTCCACTGAAGAAAGCTTCCTTCTATAAATGAATAATCCCATTCTTGTGTCAAAAGCTGTACTTTTTTTTACATAGCTGACATGTTTGTCTTCAACTTTTACAAAAAGTCTCTCAAGCTAAATCAGTCACACACACACAGATGTCTCTGACACTCGGAAACACTCTCCACCTTCTCCTCCCTGAACAAGGGTCTATTTGGAGTCAACAAGTTGCTCTGAGGTCTTAATTAGGCCCAGAGACAACAAAAGGACTAAAAAGACAATGCATTGACATGGGACTATAAAACATGAACATCAAAGACGGTCAGGCTGCTGCCTTTTTTCCTGTCTTCTATACAAGGCCTGCCTAAGCTATAGGAGGAAATGCAGTCAAACAATGACAAGCATGAAGGGCATGAGGCCCTGTTTTATGGGAAAAAGGCTAACATCCAGCTCTTACTCAGGGATGAGAAGAAAGATGTTTTCCATTAATGCAAAGTATTTTGGCTAAAGAGTAAAATTAAGAACCATGTTTTCTGGACTATATCGCACAGTGTTATAAGGATCACTGTCAATGAAAGTTCTATTTTCAAACTTGTGTCATATACAAGGTGCAACAAACTATAAGACACAATAAGTGAGATGAAACAGACAGAGATACATTTGTACATCAGTCAAATGATGTTAACTGTATTCACTGTAACTCTAAGCTTGTTTGTAATATGCTACATGTTAGCTACATTTGAAGCATTAGCGTATTAATGTAACATAACCTAATGTAATCTAATGTAACTGTTTGCAACACTTAAAAAACAGACTGATAGCACTAAAACAAACGTTACTGCAACCACGCTAACTCCTAAACTTGTTATAGTAACATGTAAAAAACCAAAACGGTCCGACACCTCTACATGTTAGCCACATTACAAGCATTAGCCACATTTTTGTATTTTAATATCTGTAACTTCCAATCTTGCTAGCAAATGGTAAAAAATAACAATAAAAACAGACTGATACCGCTAAAACAAATGTTAATCACTACGCTAACTCCCAATCTAAAAAAAAAAAAAAAACAGTCCAATACCAACACAGGTTTAGTCATGTTAGCCAGATAAGAAGCATTAGCATATTCACAATACCTGTAATTTGTTTCCATCTGGTATAAAAAAAGAAAAAAACTACACTAACTACACTAACTTCTAACTTTGTTGGTAACATGTAAAAATAAAATAAAAAACCTCACAGACTGATACCGCTACATGCTAGCTACATCAGAAAATTCACAATAACATCCATCTAAATATCTTGACAGAGTGTTATGTACCTCTCAAAAGTGCTTCGACATCAGTAAACACAACCAGAATAAACCCATAAATAGTGCACTCTGGATTATATGTTTTTAGAAAAAAAAATTAAGGCATGTAGAAAATACAAGTAGAAAAAAGTGATCATCTACAACTGTACATTCTTAGTTACTTTCTAAGATAGTAAGTTCTGCATTCACCCTTACTCTATCCTGCACTAGGACCACTTTTCAAGAACGTTCTACAGCATGGCGGTACTGTGGACTCTGTTCAGACAGGTGTTGAAGAAGGCTGTGCAAGCATGGTTGTGCGATTACAACAGCTGCTTCTAGTTGTATTGGATAAAAACCAGTGAACCAAAAAGAAATATTACACATTTCCCAACCATTTTGGAAACATATTAATTGATGGTTGTATTTAAAGAATGCATGGTGTTGTTGTTGATTTACAATAAGATTTACTCAGTATTTTGTGAGTGAACCGCACCAGGTTCATTTGCAAGTGAGCAAAACCCTTGGATAAGTCTGGACCAGAGTTTAGGTTGGCTTTCACCAAAACTCAGACTCCTGTGCTATTTTAAGTAACAATTCATCCGAGGTCTCTGTAACAGTTTGTTTTCATATGATGCCTGTCAAATACAGGAATAGTAAACAATTACCATTTTCTTTAAAGTCCCACTCCAACTATATTTTTTCTATTGTAAAATAATTCCCAGTGGTTTTTTTTTTATTATTGTTATGCCGTTTTCAACCCAAACCAAAAAAGTTGTGTTGTTTTTAAGGACATATTTTCTGCAGATTGGTAGAAGTTAAAGGCCCCGTGCGGTGAAAATCGTGATTTTTCTTAAACTGCAATAAAACATTTGTATTTATGTCACAAATGAACCCTCGTATAATTATTTTGTCACCCGCGTTCAAAGATAGCGCGGTCGCTCAGATTTTGGGCAGCCACCGATAAGTAGGTCATAGGTCGTGTGACGTCAGTACAGGAACATACAGCTAGATCCGCTAGTGTTGTGATGACTTTCTGGGCATGGAATTACTTAACATAATAGAATTTGGACTGCCGTGGATTTGGGGATTCGAACGGGATAATGGTGAATAGGAGTGTGGTATTTGGGTGCAGTAATGTGCCGAAGAAGGGGGTCTCCCTTCATGAATTTCCCATTTCAATAAAGGAGAGGGGCGCTCCCCGGTCAGGGGGAGGCTTTGAGCCCTCCCCGGCCCCCCGGAGGGGGAACGCGGGGGGTGTACGGGCACCTCACACCTGCCGGACGGCCAGGGTGAGGCCGCCGCGCCGCGCTGAGAGGGCTTTGCGGTTCCGAGGCCCCGGGCCGGGCATGGGGGGCGCC
>NW_023417172.1:1746-14728 GCF_002922805.2 Oryzias melastigma | reverse complement strand
GGAGGGGGAACGCGGGGGGTGTACAGGCACCTCACACCTGCCGGACGGCCAGGGTGAGGCCGCCGCGCCGCGCTGAGGGGGCTTTGCGGTTCCGAGGCCCCGGGCCGGGCATGGGGGGCAGAGTGGGTTCGTGCAGCCGAGCCCGCACGAAGGGTTTTTACTCCCTCCCGGGGCCGTGAGGCCGGCGGGGGTGGCCTCCGCGCGGGGCGCGGGAGGACCCCGCCGGCCGTCTGGAAAGAGGAACAGCGCGGAGGTCGGTTTCGCGCGGGCGAGGGAGGCCGAGAGGGCGGCGGGGGAGCGAGCCCACCCGTCGCCGCAGCAGCAGCAGACCCTCGTCCGGGCGGGGGGCCCACCTCGGCCCTGGAGGAGGACGACAAAGGATGCTCCGGGGCAGCAGCGGCGCCTTTCCTTTTCCGGTAATGATCTTTCCGCAGGTTCACCTACGGAAACCTTGTTACGACTTTTACTTCCTCTAAATAGTCAAGTTTGATCGTCTTCTCGGCGCCATCGCTGTATAAGCTTTCACCATCGTCATCCGAAGCCCCTGTATCCTCAGATGAGGAAACCTCCGGTTCAAACTGGTAGGGCTGTACACCCTCCGAACCCTGTGTCGTTAAAATTGCCGTGTTTGATGAAGGCTCATCACCTTCATCCAAAGAAATATCCGCTAAATCGTGGTCTACGTCGCTTCTCAAACCGTCCGCCATTGTTGTTTACACTCTGGGATCCCTGAAGTGACGTCACGCGCAGCCCCCGCCTATCACCACCTATCACCCAAATTTAAAGCTGTGCGCGACCATAAAATGATCAATAAAACCGCACTGGATCATTTTAAGTGAATATTTTTATCAGATTCGTTTTCCAAGTTCCATTGACTTTCTAAATTAAAAAAAAAAATTTGCCACTGCACGAGGCCTTTAATCAAAAATGCTCATCTGGGTTGTCGGTGGGACTGTTGGCACGGAAGGTAACTCTGCTAATTTTCCCATCAGCCCTTTGTTTACACTTTCTCCTGTCAACTCATAGCACCTCACAAGCCCAGGCTAACGTTACTGTAGCAAAAACAAGGTTTGAGCCAGATACCAGCTCAGAAGATGTTAATGGATCTATTTGTCTGCAAATGGATGCGGAGATGGAAGACTTTGACCCGCCAAGGAAGTTGCATTTTCCCATAATGGAGGACCTATTTAAAAGGATTTCGGATGAAAACAGTGTTTCTGAGTATGTCTTTTATTCAGATCACATTGGATCAGGAGCAGATGAAAAACACATATTTGAAAAAGCTCGAGTTTGTGATGTAATAACTGCCAGATGAGCATTAAAAACGCGTTAAAAACACCAAAAACAAATATTTCATTGAAGTGGGTCTTTAAACAGCTGATTAAAATCAGATTTAACCGTATCTTTATTTTTAGACGGTTACACAGGAGACCTCATTGATGTCACTGGCAACTCTCCCTCCTTTCCCCACCACCCACTGCTTTCTCTTTTTCAGAGTAACTTCAGATATCCTGTGCTTCCCTGGTGCACAGCAATACCCTCAAAACAATCAGAAAGAAGCTGTTTCAGACATCAATGTTGCCACAGCAAGACCACTGGTGCTTTCTTAGATTTAAACACATTTACTCATTTCTTCCAAACTACTGATGACCTGTTTGTTGTAATTTAAATTGATAAGAGGTCTACATGGCTTGAAAATGTTGTACTGAGTTATGCAGATCGATACTGTCATGGCAGAAGGTACTAAAGAGGACAAAAAACTTCTAATCTGAGGTCATTAAGGATGAACACAAATGTTTTTGATAGTTACAAGATTTACAAATCGAACCTCCTACAAAACTATTCCTGGCTCCCAAGTTATGAAAAGGTTTGAGTATGAAGGGGAAGTAAATGCTTAAGAAATACGGTAAAAGACAACATTTAAACATATTAAAGATATCTTAAAACTCTACTGGAGAGTTCACTTTGTTAGCAGACATTGTTTTTGTAGAAACCATCAGGTATGAAGGCTGTCTGGCTGATTGTTCCTGGACTTCCTGCTCAGGAGACTCAAGAAGCAGCAAGAATGACCTAATGATTGAATGTAAAAGGCTTTAGTTGCTGCCTGAAGTGGAGGATGTGGAGGTTAGTAATGTTTAAGGTGAACCTAATTGGGGAGTTGGAAAACCTTGGAGTTAATGGTCCCTTTTCAGATCAAATGCTTCACTCCATTTGCCTCGGAAGTCAGAACCTGAAACTGGGAATGACATCATGTCCAAACTGACTTCATTCCAGATGCAAAAGCAGGAAAAGCAGCAGGACGGAATCACTGATTCGACCAGCTATTAAGTCAAATTAGCAGTGCACATTTATAGCCAACTATGCTGTATTCCATATATATGTTCTAAAATAACCAATCCTGGAAAGCTAATTATCTTAGATAACAAGAACCAGTTGATTGTGCATGTTTTGTGTTGCACATTTACTGTTAGCTGATTACTTACAAACCCAAAACAAACAACCTAACACTGTAAATGCATGAACACAACTTTGTACATTTTATCTTCATTTTTAGCAAATTACAGAGTTGAGGGTTTCTATTGTCCAGAAATCAGCCTTTGACATAAAATAAAGGATCCTCCAACATCTGGGGAATACAATACATAATAGAAACCTGGAAAAAGTACCATAAAATTATTTTAAGTAATCGATAATGAAGCAGTCACCTGGTGTTGGTTTATTCTAGAAGATGTTTCACCTCTTCTCCATAGATTGGATGGATGAGATCTATCATCCCTCCAATCTGCCTAATTATGAGTGAATCTCTACAAACTGATATACCTTAAAAACAACATTGTCTTCAATAGTATGTTTGTAATTATTATGAATATTTGTAATTGATATTTACAAATAATATGGACCCCAATTAGGTCCAAATTAATAAGACACATGATTTTTTCATTAGACTTGAATAATCTAAATTATTGTTGTCTTCCTCAATGGGTTTTGACAGACATCAAGCTAAATCCAAACCATCCGTGCCAACTTCTATTTGAGTGACCACATCCAAAGAAAAATAGGCCTATATTTAAAAGCAGATAAACACGCATTTTGAGCTTCAAAACTCTCGCATTAGCTAAACACATTTTTATGACAGTTTTTGGGGTCTACATAGAAATTGTGGGGCCCTTGATTGTTCAATGCCAAAACCAACTCTCTCAATGAGTAATTCAAAAACACAGCAACGGATGTGAACAATAGTTTGATCCATTCAAATTTCTTCCACAGCTATAGAGCTCATCATCATTTAATGGGCCATGGAGCGGCAAGCTATGTGGGAGTGGCTACAGATGAAGTCATTTTGGGAAATGGTGGTTGGTGATTTTACAGAAGAGCTAAGGGTCCAACAAATTTGCATGACATGCTCAACTTTTGATCTGATGCTGTGGACCTCTCATAGCACCTGCTGCACAGCTAACCTTGGTATCCAGTTGTTGGTCACGTGACAGAAATTTGAATGGATCAAACTATTGGATCAAACTATTTGAAAAAAGTGTTTCCGTTACAGTTAGTTATGTTTCAATTACCCCCTCTTCCAAACACAAAAACATTTTTTTCGAATAAATGTGAATTTTTCCAAAATTGTTGTGTTTCCATTAGGCAAATTTATAATCACAAATCCAATTTGGGTAACTTCATAGTCATTGTTAATGGAGCTAGATTTGGTCTATCTAGTGAACACACACACAGCAATGAGCCTATAGTGCAGGTCCCTAGGAGCTCTAATTGGATAATAAATAGGGTAATGGTTCTGTTTTTGAATGACAAGTAGGATGCCAAATGTAATTAAGTATAAGATGATCTTTGATATAAGATGTTTATGTTCCTGGCCGTCTCTCGGGGACTACGTTGGGTGGGGTAAACTCCAGCTACACATACTGTGTGTGTTTTTTCAGGCTTTATCATCTCCTTTCAGAATCCTGTTGGTGACGTCAGAGATTAAAGGTCCAGGTAAAGCATGTGTTTAAGTTTTACAAATAAACTGATTTCAAGGGAGTTTGGCTCCATTTATTTTTACATTAAGCTTTGATAAATCTCTGCCACTGATTTTGACTCACAAGTTCCTTGTTACTTGCAGAAGTGGCTTACACCACCTTATACAACCAGGGAGGAACATGGGTCAAAAAATGAAGAGCTGAACCGTTTACCTCTTTTGACCACAGAATAGGTTGTAGATATTGGCTTTAGGCTGTGCGGTATTGTAAAATATACATCTATCGGATCTCAAACCAGTGATGTTTCCACATGTCCATAAGGCAGACGTATGATTGGATTCCTTCAGTGGGCTGAGGGGAGGTGAGGTCGTAAAGACGGATTTATGATTCATGGACTAATAGGATTTGCTGCTATTTTGCAAGATTAGGGATGTTAAAGAAAGTTGGGAGGTCCTTATGTGTGAGTAGAGTGGGGGATGTTTAGGGGTGACCACTGGTGGGGCGAGGTTAGAAGGTTTGCATGGATTTGTTTTTTTCCATCTTTCCAGGATAAATCGTGGCACTAACACCAGCGTGCAGCCAAACCCATCACCCTCCTCCATCCATCTCCTGATCCCGCTGCCGGTTTCGCTTGTATATTGTTCTGGTAATCCAAGCACATGAGCCCAGTGGTTGGTCATGCTGGCAAACGTGGCCACATTTTGCACTTTTTGGTGAAAGCCTGGGTGGTGGGGTTCCAGTAGGAATAATGCAAGCATTAGAAATTTGAAAAAAACAAAGGTTACCATTGACTGAAGGACACATAAAGGGTGGTCTGTGGTCTTTTTATTAAAGCTGCTTTAAGCTTCAAAGTAACTATTTTATATTATGTGTGTAAATAAACTCTGATTTGAGCTGTTTGGACTTTTGTTTGGGTTCTGCTTTGATTTTTACTTTTAGCACTCAAAGTCAACCCAAATTGTTCAATGCAGGTGGCATTTTACAATTGACATAAGCATTTAATTTGTTAATAACGTCTCTTTGATTGGCAAAGAATGTTTTCTTTGCACACCTGGGTTTGATCTGTTTGTTCTGGATGCCTTCCACTGTCCTTGAAACACACATGCTTGCTTGCTTTTTGGTTCTTAAATGTCAAGGATGTACCCAAGGCAAAAACCCTCAACTTCCAGAAAAAATTACATTTGAAAACCAAAGTATCTGGAACTGGGCCAGTTCACAAAGACACCAGTAGGGGCTTGTAAAACAAGCAGGATGATCTATCTTCAAAATACGGTAGATTCCATAACTCTTTTGGTGTCTTTTTGTTTTACTTATTTTATAAGAAGTTGAAGTCCCACTCCGACCTTTTTTTAGATCTCTTCTGAAAGTGTTTCTAGTGATATTTTAACGATGACTGTGTCATTTTTAGCCAATATTTAAAAACCTGTTTTGTAATCTAAGACATAGTTTCTGCAGAGCAGCAGGAGTTCATTAGAAATTTGCCTCTGAAATGTGGAAGAGGACCTGGTCGCAGACAAGATGGTGGCTTCAAATCATTAGTCTGAACTTTTTAATGCGAATAAGTGTTCAGGATTAGCTTGAATGTGTCCAAAGAGGGCACACGCCTTATTAAAGGATATTAACAAAAGTGTTTAGATTTGTAAAACTGGTAAAGACGTTTACATTGTAGCTTTAGATAGCTACAACCCTTTACACGATCAACGTGAATCAGATTACTCCGTCGTAGAGAAAAGCTGCTCTGCACCAGAATATAACACTCTATATTAGTGATGTACTGCATAAAGGTAAAAAAAACGTGTAAAAAGTCACTTTAAAGTGTTGTCTACCTGCGCAAAGCCGATTTTCTCTGCAAATCATTGATTGTGTAAGGAGGTAGGTTTTGACAGAGACAACTCAGGTGATGAGGATTCAAAGCTTAAAACACCAAAAAAACCTGTAACTGTTAGGATCTCCCAAACACAAGAGTATTTTTCAGATGAAACGTGCATCAGGTGGGGGGTGGGGAGATGGTCCAGTTCGGGGGTTTCCTTTCAAATGATTTTAGGTCGCCATCTTGTCTGCCACCAGGTCCCCTCAAAATGTGGGTGGAACTGTTGCTGCAGTGTAAGTCTTCCCCAGCTTCCCATCATCCATCTGTGTACACTTTCTCCCGCTAGCTTACAGCCCCTCACAACCCCAACCTAAAATTACAGATGCCAAAAAATGACGAGCTATCCAGCCATACAGTTTTGAGCCAGATACCAGCTCAGACGAGGAAAACGAAGACGTACATGGATCTATTTCACTACAAGTGTATGTGTTGGAATGGGAAAAAAAATCCTTGTTTAAACTTTAAGCATACTGAATCATATGCAATATTTTGTAGCTCAGGAAGTGCAGTAATGTTCATGTGCAATACATGTATATATATTTTTACTTTACACACATATATATATATATATATATATATATATATATATATATATATATACTTACTTTTAACACAGAATTTTTACTTTTTTTTTCAAGAATATAAAGCAGAAAAAAGGTCAAGTCTGCTGCAAAAGCACTTTTTGACTAAACATTTAAAATTTTTCATTACCAAACACTCATAGGTAAAAGATTTAACTAAAAAAATAAATAAATAAAAGAAAGCCACATCTTATTTCAACCATTAAATACGTCTTGTTTTATTTTAAAGTAGATTTTAGGAAGAGATACGGCAAAGAACTCTTTAGAAAAACTAAGAGTAAAAGTTCAGGGGAGTTTTTCAAATCCTGAAGAGGAAATTACTGAAAAAGATCAGTAAATGAGTAACCTCACCATTGCTCGAGCTTAGTTTGGTTTTATTCATTTGTTCAGTAATACAAGATATGCATTTATTAAAGCAGGTGGTCAGAATGAGAAATAAAAAACAACCATCCTTTATGCCCTTGAAAGCTTTAACTTAAATACTTGCAAATGTTGCATTTTACACAACAGCCTTGTTAGTTAATCATAAATGCTCTAACAGGGAGTGTCAGACAGACAGGGAAGAGACGAAAGGTGGAAACGGCAGCATCTTTGGGATTGTGTTGGCTGATGGGATGGGGAATGACTTAGCAGAGTTACCTTTATAGCTTCCGCTCCTGGTCCTCTGTTTAATTAGCACTCCGCCTCTAATGCAGGTCAGTCTTTGCTTAGCCTGTAATTATAGCAGCAGTCCAAACACACGCGCTCACAGAGAGTCATTCAGGCGAGCAGATGGCTCGCTCTCATTGTTTCCTCTGCATAACTCGGACCTCATAATAGGCCCCATTTATCTTTAGTCTTTATATTATCCCACACAATATATCACTGTTATTCATATTTTTTTACTTGATATTTCCCAGTCTACTCTCCTATTCTTTTTCTGTCTCTGTTTGGAGTGTTATTTAAATGCTTAGAACAGCTGTGTCAACATCATTTGAATGCTGTTTGAGGAGCTGTTCTCTTATCTAAAATGCACTCATCATCTTCCATTTTTTTTAGCACTGATCTCAAAGTGAAAACATCTTTTATAAATTGCTGTTTTGCTCCAAAACTTTGCAACAGATGTGCTAATTTTGAAGAGCAAATATGTACAGAAAAGCAGAAACTGATGCAACCGTCACAAACCTTTGAGACAAAATTCACCCCCCCAAAAATCTCTCAAATTAAACAATGAGTAATATTACAACTTTGTCCAATTAATTCACAAGCAAGTCGGATTTTAAAAAAGAAAAGCTATTAGGGACAATACTAGAAAACTATAGTATAGAGGCTCTATAGACTCCTTGCAGTGACGTCACACGTGACCGCCTTTGTCCGCCATTTTGAGAGACGAGCGTACATTGTCATTGTTGTGACATCCAACTTGTAAAACAGCAACTCTGTTGTAGAGAAATAGCCACTAAATCTCATCATGGTACACAAGCATTGCTGCTGGATGTCACAACAGAAAACTCCAAACCCAATATTTCATTTTCCCGATTTCTGTGAAAGCGATGGCTCGCCACAGTCAAAAGGGAAGGGTGTCCGCCTACAGATACTAGCAGACTCTAAAGTGAACCTTTTGTATCAGGTATGGTTACAAATTTTTATTTGTCTCAAAAGTAATACATACAAGTATTTAGGGATGGATGCAGTTTGGGTTTTATCTGGTGCTGTTACCAATCCAATACGTTTGAAAGGATGTCCCCCTGATTTGCGGGGGTTATGGACCAGTGACATCCATGAATACGCCGAATCCCGTCTCCGTCCCACGCCCCACCCCCACAGCTGAAGAATGTCCATTACCGATCCATACCCATCAAAACCACTTCTGATCATACTTTTTAGACATTTCTTAAAGAACATTGAAGCATTGCCATATCTCCATGCAGGGGCACGGAGAGAGGAGGGGGGTTTACAGATGGGCGCTCCCCCTCCGCGCTCTGGAGGAGATTCTGCTGTATGGAGATACACCTCCGTAGAACCTCCTTCGGACGTAAAAAAATCACACAAGTGTCTTGAGTTGTTAGTTTTTGTGACAAACCAGAAAAGTCATGTAACTGAAAAAAGTCTAGAATATGCAAGGGAACACTGTACTCTATATTTGCTTTTTTAAAGGTGATAGAATAATGGAAGTAAACACGAAAACCTCTACAAAAAACATGCACATGTGAGGAAGCAGCCTTCCAGGTTCCACCAGAACCTGCGTGAACATTTTTTTTTTTTAGTCTCATCACCATGCAGATGATAAATTATCAAAGCCCCACTTGATTCCGTTGTACTTTGGTGTGGGTGGGACTTGATAAGAAGAGACACCAGGCGCAGGCTCTGATCTGTGGTAGCTCAAGCAGCCATTTTATTTTCTTGCCAGCATCACAGAAGAAATTACGATGGCTGAGAACCGCCATTGTGGTAAATAAAAATGAACAGCAGACAAAAAAAAGCTGTGCAAAAATAAAAAAAGATATATATCTGCAAACAAAAAGGCAATCTCAGCAAAAATAAAATGTAACTGTACACATAAAAGTGATTAAAAGCTAACTGCGAACAAAAAAAGGTGATGCAAACGAGAAAGTTACAACGGAAGTCGATTATCGGGGATTGTTTTTGCCGACGGACACACAGGAAGTGGACTTTGCTATATGCAGTGCTGCGAGAAAAAGGAGGAAAAGAAGGGCTGTACGAATTGGAAAACAATTGAGAAAGTAAGTAAAGATGTTTGTGTTCAATGTCACCCTTTAGATATGTTATTTGATTAGACCACGTAGCCCCAGGTTTGAAGGTAAATCGGAGGATGCCGGTTTGTTGTTAGCTTCGGCTAACGCGGAGAAACATAGTGTACCGACAGTCCATTAATGAGGATAATCGAGTTCTGTGTTCCTCACCATACACTTTATAATACTGTATTCCTCTCTCTGTGTGATCTATACCATAGACTGTATAATATTTTACTTCACTTGATTATCCTTTCTCCGCGTTGGTTGTAGATCCATAGAAAAATGGAAGGGACCAGTTAGGGCGGAGCTACTGTTGAAATCTGATGATTGGTGGAAGGACATTACAGCGCCAAGAAAGTATTCCTCTTCACCTGCAATCTTCTCTCACATAACATTAAATGCTTTGTACAAGTTACCAAAAGCCAAGCAGAAAATGAGTCGCTGGTTAACCTCCATTGTTGTTATTATCTTTCCTTTTGCTGTAGTCGCACTATTATGATATAAAGCTACACAATTGGTCTACACTCTGCAACACGCCGGTATAACTTTGAGTTGAAACGCTCACCTGATGTGCCTGGACCATTCTAAACCGGACTGGACCATTCCTTACAGTGGAGACAAAGCCTTAGAGTTCTCTGTTTGCAGTCTATGTTAAAACTATCTTGTCACTCCAGTTGTGTCTCTTAATTATTGCTGCATTGTCTGATTCCCCAGACAGTTGTGAGCAAAATCTTGCAGTTTTGGTTGCCTTTAAAAAATGTAAACTTTCCGTTTAACACACAAAACCCAGCTTTGAAATTCGGTCTAACCTGAAATAACTCCACAGATCTAATTCCTTTAACAGATCAACTCTAATGAAAAATGACTTTGAACACGACTCCACTCTGACAGACGAGGAAAACAGACGCTGTCCTGGCGTCCGACGCGTTCGGTGACAGATTTAAGTTCAGAAACGTATATTTGTCAAAAACACACAACTCGGTGGAGATCAGCTGACGTCTGTCACCACATATGGGGTCAGTTACAACACTGAACGACCGTGAGAGTCCAACACAAAGAGGGCATGGAGGGGGAAGGGGGGACAGAGGGGAAGAAAACAAAGACGTTCCATATTTTTTTTCTCCTTTCAGCTCAGTTATGGGAGCAGCTAACTGAAAGAATGCACTGAGAACAAGAGAGCAAATCATAATTGGATGTTTGTCTTCAGCCAAATTTTCAGGGCATATTATCAACGCATGGATTGTAATGTTGGAGGAACAACGTGGAGGTGGGAACTTAGATTTGTTCATGGAGTCATTTAGTAAAGAGTGATGGATGGATGGAGCTGTGCATCTGTTGAGTCAGCTGGAAGCAACAGAAATTCTGCACATGGAAAAATGCACATAACATTGATCTTTTTCAAAAGACGTTTTCGCTGCGTTAAACATTATGACTGTTTTTTTAAAGTCTGCTGAGGACTGCCTCTACGCTTTGGAACCACCTCCTAACAAACAAACCGTCATTCATAACTTGCCACTGACCTCAAAACTTTCCACACAATAAAGGAACAAACTTTGGATAACAATGGCTCTAGAAAAATAATCATTTTAGGCTTTTTTGAATGTGGGCACAGAATGCTATTCTGAGACTCCACTTCAAAGGCGGAGGCTGTGGAGAAAATTGAAATAATTAAAAGTTGCTTGTTGCCATTGTTGTTTCTGCAGTGCAGCAAACATCTGGAGTTTATAATGTGTGAGTACGTTTGTGGCGCGGCCTAAAAAGCAGACAAATCCAGTTATGTTGGGGAGTTCAAGATTCAGTTGTAGAGGAAGATTCATTTTAGTGTCACATTTTTAACTTCTATAAAATGATTTCTCAAAAACAAAGTGAACACACGTTAAAATGCAGACTGCAACTATAATGACACAAGTGAAAGTGTAACCACAGAGATCTTCTAACTTCTATCTGTGGTACAAATGTTCATAAACAGCTTGACCAAAACTATACTCAGTAAAGGGTCAGTTTTCAGTTTAAACTGACTGCAATAGTCCGAAAAAACTCTGAAATGATCAACAGTGGTTCAGCTTTTTCCCCCATACAGGGTAATAGAGTTTACCAACCATCAATAAGAGCAGATGGTCGTTGGAGCGGCCTTGACCTCTCTAGTGTTGAAGAGGCCAGAGGCACCACACCCAATATGATCCAAAACCCTGCTTCATTCAATTCAATTTGATTTATACAGTCCAATATCACAANGTTGCTTGTTGCCATTGTTGTTTCTGCAGTGCAGCAAACATCTGGTGTTTATAATGTGTGAGTACGTTTGTGGCGCGGCCTAAAAAGCAGACAAATCCAGTTATGTTGGGGAGTTGAAGATTCAGTTGTAGAGGAAGATTAATTTTAGTGTCACATTTTTAACTTCTATAAAATGATTTCTCAAAAACATAGTGATCACACGTTAAGATCCAGAATGCAACTATAATGACACAAGTGAAAGTGTAACTACAGAGACCTTCTAACTTCTATCTGTGGTATAATGTTCATAAACAGCTTGACCAAAACTATCCTGAGTAAAGGGTCATTTTTCAGTTTAAACTGACTGCAATAGTCCGAAAAAACTCTGAAATGATCAACAGTGGTTCAGCTTTTGCCCCTATACAGGGTAATAGAGTTTACCAGCCATCAATAAGAGCAGATGGTCGTTGGAGCGGCCTTGACCTCTATAGCGTCGCAAGAGGCCAGAGGCACCACACCCAATATGATCCCAAAATTTGTCAACAGGCAACCTGCTTCATTCAATTCAATTTTATTTATATTGTCTAATATCACAAAAGCAATCGTCTCATTGGGCTTCACCAGTAATTGTACAAAAATAAAAAGTCGGTCATAAAATATAAACAAAAGCTGATTGCTAAACTAAACTAAACGGACTAAACTAAACTGGTATCCCTGCCCTTAGACCTTCCTACTCAATAAGGAAAAACTCCTAAAAAAAGGATTCCAGAAAAAAAACAAGCAACCTCAGGGATGTTCACATGAAGGAGAGATCCTCTCCCAGGACAGACAGATTTACCAGGACTATTAAAGAGGAATTAGCTTATTTAACTCTACAATTAAATGTTTGAATAGTGTTCATCCAGATAGAACTGTGGGACGGGTGGAGGTGAGGTCCACAGCCACGACGAGCCGGAGGTGAGGTCCACGGCCAAGAACAGGAGCACAGACCATCCACCTGGAAACCCCTAATAACCCCTGATAGTCAGAAATTCCTGAATCAATGCAAAATGTCTTTGTGTAGATGCATTGTTTTTCCAATGAGAGTGTCAGGGCTGTGACCTGTCCTCAGTCCTATAAATGCTGGCTCAGTGTACTCAGTTTTTGCTGGAACATTGTCAGTCCTTCAGACTTTAACCAGAGGACCGAGCCTGAGGTCCAAAACTTTCCATGAGTTTCCATGTCCTGTCCTCTGAGCGTGATCCAAGGGAAGTTGTCTACTGTGCCTTGCTAGAGTTGCTCCTCCTCTAAGTCGAGGTTCTACACTGACTTCCTAGATCTGCTCTTTTCTGGAGTCAAGCCCCTGCATAGACTTACCCGAACCGTCTTTCCTAACTCGGTTTGCCAGAGTCAGTGTATCCTGAACTGACTCTGGTTCGAAGTCGCCATAGTCTACGTCCCAGAGTCTACATCCCAGAGTCTACGTCCCAGAATCTACGTCACAGAGTCTATGTCCCAGTATAGATCCCAGAGTCTACATCCCAGAGTCTCTGTCCCACAATCTATGCCTCATAATCTAAGTCCCAGAATCTACGTCACAGAGTCCACGTTCCAGAATCAACGTCCCAG
>NW_023417172.1:0-890 GCF_002922805.2 Oryzias melastigma | reverse complement strand
TTGAGGAAAATAAGTGTGATCAAGAAAACCCCTACTACCAAACAATTAATTTGAGAAAAGTGTCAATTGGAATAAACAAATCATGTTTACAGTTGACTTCAGATTCAAAAGGCACCAATGACAATAGATGTTTAGTACCTAAAAGGTAAAGTTGTGTAAGCCTGAGTCCAGTCCAGGAAGGGAGGGTTGTTCGCATTTTCAATAATGGCTGTCCGCCTAAAAAATGTCAGAGAGTGATGGGAAGAGGAGGTAAAGGAGTCCGTCTGCCTCCACATCCAGTCTGTGCCTCCTCTCTGTCCTCCCCATCCACAAGCCTCAAGCAACAGCAGAACAATGCGAGGGAGGGATGCTTGTCAGTTAGATAGCAAGAACAAATACTAACGACTCCATAAAAATGTTATCAGTTGCAGGAAGGACGGTATTACCTCTTAACAACGTATTTACAACTGCATCTGTTTATTTTTAGGTCAGGAGAAGGAATAACATTTACAAAGGACTTCTGTGTTATAATTTCTGGTTAAAATAGTAGTTTCAGGTTCTTATGGGTTTTTTTAAGTATCTTGAAGTTCAAATGTTTAACAATTTTGCATGGATAGTTAAATTTTTTTAATACTCATACTTTATTGACTGTTCCTGTCATTATTTCTGCTTTCATTTTATAACTATATTCTTTTCCTTCCTTATTGCTCTGTTTTCACTTACACGCTCTGCTTAAACTGCCTAAAAGCTTCTATTGTTTTGTGAAGATCATAGTATTATTGCTTACAATACTTTCTGTCATTGGTGAGTCTTCCTGTTCTAGAACAACCAGTGAAGCGTGTTTAATGACCTGACTATGTCTACTTATTCATCCATCCATCTTCTTCCGCTTCATCCGGGACCGGGTCGCG
>NW_023417171.1:19995-22522 GCF_002922805.2 Oryzias melastigma | reverse complement strand
ATGGGTAAATATTGCTGCACAACATTTGTTCTATTGTTCTTTTTTGCAACAAGAAACCAGAATTACTCAAAAGTAAAACACTTTGGACATTTTCAGCTTTTTCACTTCGTCAGTTTAGGATTTGAGAGTTTCTATGAACTGTGATGATCTACGTTTCTTTAAACTTGAGTCGTTTCTTTTGCCACTGCCAGACAAAGACTTAAAAAACTGAATCTATGGATTTCAAGAGTTTGAAATGTGCAAATACTTTTTAATGATAAATCAAGTAACAGACTACAAAATATCCAAACACTTTCAGTGGAAATGTCCGGATACCTCTTACAAACAGGAAAATGAAGGAAAAAGCTGAAATATTTTTGACAGAATGCCTTTAGAGTCAAAGTGTTTCAAAGGAATTCAGTTGTATTTGGTTGATTAATTGAAAACTTCTTTATCCCGTCAGTGATTGGTCGATGGGGCGGGTGCAGTACCCCAGCCCTCAGAACTGGCGTCCACAGCTCCACCAATCAGCGACGGCGCTCGTCCCCCCAAGAGTCATGGGCCGCTCCCCCCGGCCAATCAGCACCCTGCAGGAAGTGACGTCAGAAGACGAGGATCGAGACAGGCAGGAAGTCACAAGAGCCACAGCGCCTCACTTCCTGTCGCCCCAGCCCGCCCCTCGACAGCGGTCCTTTTCCTGCACCCAGCATGCTTTGCAGCGCCGGCCCAGCGGCCACCAGCCCGAGCCCAATTACGTCATCGTGACTGACAGAACAGTCAACCAGCCGATCGAGAGGGTCGTTGTCTCGCCGCCCCCAGACGTCCAACCGCAGCCAGCAGACACTCCCAGCAGACCAGAGCCGCCCGCGGCGAGCTCGACCAACGCCGAGCAGAAGCCCAGAGGTGAAAGGTCAACCAACCCGGGTGACTCCACCCAGACAGCTCTGTAGGACCCGCAGAAGGGAACGCTGCGTCAGGAAAACTGACAGACGAGGAAGAATCTTATTTTCTGCATTCAGTCGTCCCCTCACTGATCTGTTTCCTCTGAGTTTCTCTGCTTCTCCTGGAGGAGTAAAGTCTCCTCAACTTTCATGAGAGTTTCAGTCCATTTTTTAAGGAGCTCCATCAGTTTGTACAGAAGCTTACACTCATTTTCATGCAATAAAGATACTTTTGAATCTTTACAAACCAGTGCTGAAGTAAAAAACTTTTTCAATCAATTTTCCACTGAGCTGTTCAGCAAAGAACTCCAAAAACTGATTAAACATCAAAACACATCATATTCTTGTGTATTACTCGCCATCTGGAGAAATGTTTGAAAGAAATTGTCAAGAATAAAAGTGAAAGATATTGTCTGGATTTAGTCAGAGCGCGTCGCCTGTGAAGCAGAACGGAGTCGTGTGGATCCATATGCAAACGTTTAGATGACGTTGAAAAAGGGCAAGTCATAAAACAGAGTCTAAATGTAGACAGAGATCAAAATTACAAGGCTGAGGCAGACAAACGAGAAAACAGGCAATGGTCAAGGCCTGGAGAAGGACACTAGGGATAATACTGCTCAGAATGTATGCCAGGCGAAACAAGACTTCACATAGTAGGAGCGGCTGTGTTTAAGGCTGGAAGGTACTGATGAGCTGACGGGGATCAGCTGTGCTGGAAGGACGTCTGAGAGGTGGCTGATGGGATGTGTAGTGAGGCAGTTGAGGTCAAAACTCTGGTGAGGGCTCCCTCTGGTGGATGGAGGTGAGCACCGACGGATGAATCATGAGAGTTGTCATAGAAAGCTTTAATCTTCCAACATGCTCAATCAAAACAAAATCTATCTAACGTCCAACTGTTTCTAAATCATTGGATCTGTGAAGTTTTTAGAGTTTTTGGAGATGATTGAGTTGCTATTGGTGTTCAATCCATCCTAGTATGTGATGTGTTTAATCAGAAGATAGGATAGAGTGACTGAAAACCTTAGTTGTGAGAAATATGGACTCAACAACTCCAAGATTAGACTAAGACTTGTTTTGATCTCAGAGTTTCCAGACATCCGTGGCGAACAGTTGTTCTCATGATCTTTTTCACTTCCCACATAAACCTTTTGTTATTCTCATTCTGGGTCTCTGCATTATCCGATCAACAAATTCAGGAGGAATTAAGGAAAATTCCAACAGTTTGCAGGATTTGTTTGCTGGTTGACTGGCCTCTGGACCATCTAAGAGGTTAAGGCATCAACCTGCTTTTTTAACTAGAAGAGTCTCTGACAGCACTGTTCTGTGGAAGACCTCACAAAATCTGGCTTACAGGTCAAATTAACGATCTGGGAGCAGAGACTAACTTTATTGGACAGTTATTGTATTTTGAAGGAAGTAACTGAAGCAATCAACTTAAATCTCCTTTGATACAGTCAGGCATGGAGGTGGAAGAGTGATGATCAGGTTTTGTTTGGTCCGGCAGCTTAAAATTCAGAATATTTATTTAGATTTTTGTGTTATTTTACATATATATATATTAATCCATCCATCCATCCATCTTCCTCCGCTTCATCCGGGACCGGGTC
>NW_023417171.1:9861-12092 GCF_002922805.2 Oryzias melastigma | reverse complement strand
CCTCCGAAGAGTGCATTATGAGAAATTAACGCACTTCACGGAGGTTTAGGCCTCCGCGTCGTGCGTTAATTTCTCATAACGCACACTTCGTCGGGTATTATCCCTTACATAAATGAGGGACAACACTTATCTGTTTCTTCAATATATTCATGTTTTAAATGTCTTATAAAAGTATCGGATCTGGACTCGGTATCGGCAGATACACAAAATCAAATGACTCGGAATTGGATCAGGCCCAAAAAAACCTGATCGGGACATCCCTAATTTCCAGTTTAGGTCCTTAATTGAACAGATTTCACAAAAAAGTGTCAGGCGTCAAGCAGAAATTTGAAGCCAACAAAATGGAGAGACCAGGACTGAAGACGCTGGACCGGACTGGATGCAGTGTGAGTATCACTCGCACGTAAAGGCATAAAGGCAGCCTCTTCTCTAGGTCGAAGGTTGATAAAACTCCAGGGGTCGTGGTAGACTTGGGGCGTGGTCCACTTTCAAGGGCAGGAGCATGGGCGATCCACCTGGGATCTGAAAGCACGGAGAACTAAATACAATAAATAATGAAGAGTAGAAGAGAGGTGAAGTAAATGAAAATAGAGAGCAGAACCCCAGAGCTGATGTGGATAATCAGACCCTCCAGGATTTGGTGATTGCTGCGATCACAACTGTTAACACAAAATCAAGCAATTTCTTGCAATTTATGAACTGGCAACGCTTTGGAGGCTCATGCTGGAATGGATGAAGATCAGTCAAACTGTTATGATGCTATTAAAGCTGCAGTTGTGAAGTGAGGCATAGGTAGAAATCCCACTTCTCACACCATGTGTCAGAACTGCTGGTGTTGGAGAACACGCCAGAGCAGCTGAATGTGAGGCACCTGTGTCTGTGTGAGGTAAATCACTGGACAGGATTGCCATGGTCATCACAGGAATCATGTTTAAATCTTGGCAAGCTTTTTCTCAGCTCCTTGATATGTTCAAATAGCAGGTCCTCTGTGCTCCTGGTGTGCATGTTTCATTTCTACAAGAATGTCGGAGTCTCTACTGGCTACATTTTCCACAGGATCAATGTCTTCACCAGCCATGACTGCTCCCTCCAGTGGCAAAGAGGAATCATCCTCCATTAGTCCAAAGGGTGATGTCAAGTGCTTCCAATTTTAACTGTGAGGATTTCCACACTTGAAAGGATAGAATACTTTGGAATAAAGAGATGGAGAAGGATTTCACTCAGAGATGTCATTTATTTTTCAGTTGAAACAGTGATTTCAGTTTTTGCCATTAGAAGTGGTTTTACTGTAGTAGTTTTGCTTTGAGATTTCCTTTAGTTTTTACTTTTGCTTTTATTCGGCCCTCACTCCGGCTTTCCTTCAGTTCTCACTTAAGCTTCCGTTTTCTTCAGTTCCAGTTTTAAGCTTCCTTCAGGTTTCTTCAGCCTTTGCTTTAAATCAACTTCACTTCTGCTTCCCTCAGTTGAAAAACCTCCACAGGTGAACAACATTTAACAGCAGAAGAAAAACTACCAGGTACGTAACTAAACCAGCTTCAGCCAGCAGGTAAGGAACTAAGTTTTTTTAATTTATTTTTTTACAGAGGATATCTTCTCTAGCTCTTTTATACAATCAGTGGAAGCACACACTGCTGATCAGTAATGAGATCCACCTGTTGTCCTGCTAGGAGGGCGGAGCCAACAGAGGAGGAAGAGCTGGATTGGCAGATTGCCAAAACAGATGCTGTTCCTGTTGGCCTTTTCCTCGTCTCCATCTTCTCATTGAGTGGGAATATTTGCACCAAACGTATCAAACATGTTTACCAAATCTCACTTCTGACACCATTGTGATGATTGGACGATATGAAGTAAAGAGAAATCAGGTAAACCAAAGAAAACAGCCAGCTGCCAACTGCTACAGCGGGAAAATTCATTTGGTCAAAGAAAAACAGGGAAGGCCATTTCAACACATCCTTATATAGACAAACACCTCCAGCCAATCAGAACACAGCATTAGAAAAAGAGCATTTGCAAATGATGAGAAGTCATATACTCTGAAACAAGAAAAACAAAAAATGTGGAGGGAAAAAAAAACATTCCAACAAGATAAATTTTATTTTTTACCTTTAAACATTGAAACTCAAACAGTAATGAAGAACAAAATACAAAAACATTCAGAATCCTCCTCACAGCTATATCCAACTGTAAAGGTGTTTTCACACCGAACATGATTCGCACAACAAATTTGCATG
>NW_023417171.1:2667-4075 GCF_002922805.2 Oryzias melastigma | reverse complement strand
CTTTAAAATCCCTGTTGTTTCTATTGTATGGTTTCATTAACCAATCTGTCATGGGAAACCTCAAACCTTTTCATTTTTTTCACTGAGATTTTGCAGTCAACAGACAATTTTAATTGTTTTTTGTCTTTCTTTTGTTTTCCTACTCAGAGTGAAATCTAAACATTTAAGTGTTTTCTAATTCAAATTTGCTCAATAACTGAAAAAAATAGTGTGTCAGCAAGTCCAATGAAACAGGATATTCTGTAGCTTTCATTGCAGCCTTTTTACCTGGATTGGGTTCATAGAGCTCTTGTGGAGTCGCAGCTGTAAAACAAGGAAAACAATATTTTTAATAGTATTAAAGCAGGTTGTAAACATGTGACAGTAGCTAAGAGGACTGAGTCTTTCATCGCAGCTCTTTTACCTGAATAAGGTTGATAGAGCTCTGGTGGAGGTGCAGCTGTAAAACAAGGAAACAATATTTTTAATAGTATTAAAGCAGGTTATTAACATGTGACATCAGCTAAGAGGATTAACACTTTCATTGCAGCTCTTTTACCTGAATAAGGTTGATAGAGCTCTGGTGGAGGTGCAGCTGTGAAACAAGGAAAACAATATTTTTATTAATAGTATTAAAGCAGGTTATAAACATGTGACAGCATCGGACTCTTTCATTCCAGCTCTTTTACCTGAATAGGATTCAACACAGTTTTGTGCAGGTGCAGCTGTAAAACAAGGAAAACAACAATTTTAACAGTATTAAAGCAGGTTTTAAACATGTGAAAGCACCTAAGAGGACTGAGTCTTTCATTGCAGCCTTTTTACCTGAGTTGGGTTCATAGAGCTCTTGTGGAGTTGCAGCTATAAAACAAGGAAACAATATTTTTAATAGTATTAAAGAAGGTTATAAACCTGCGACAGCAGCTAAGAGGACTGACGCTTTCATTGCAGCTTTTTTACCTGAATAAGATTCATAGAGCTCTTGTATAGCTGCAGCTGTAAAACACGGAAAACAATATTTTCAATAGTATTAATGTTGGTTATAAACCTGTGACAGCACCTAAGAGGAACGACTCTTTTTCCAACTAACAAGTTCTTCCTGGAGTCGAGGACAGATGAACAGGACATTGTTAAAAGAAAACCACCAAACAATAATTACAATTTCTTTGCATATTTTGAGGGTTAAAGTTAAACTAAGTTGAAGCTAAAGAGATAGGTTTTATGAAATGACGACTGCTGGATTCAAACTCAAACAACACAGCACAAAAACCCCAGAGAGATGCTCTCTCAGGTCTTCTTTTTTCGCGACTCAGGTTTTTTAGGAGTTTTTCCTTACCGGGAGGGAGGGTCTAAGGACAGGGATAACCAGTTTTATTTAGTCTGTTTAGTTTTCAATTATTGTTCATATTTTATGACTACTTCTCTGCAT
>NW_023417171.1:0-1741 GCF_002922805.2 Oryzias melastigma | reverse complement strand
TTACATTTATACTACAAATTGCATACAATTATTTTGATATATCTCCAAAGTCAAACTTATTTATGATTTTTAGTCGACTATTTTTCCATTTTTTTTACACCATTTCATTTTTGTCTTGACCATTTTCTGTTGATTCTTTTACATTCAATGCCAAAGAGTTACCACTGTTTTGACGCAGAAAGGGGCGGAGTCATAGGGGATGTACTTCGGATTGCCCATATATAGAGGGGTTGCAACTTATGCCATCAATAACCGCCTACTTGCCATATTCACGGACGATGGTGGAAGTAAGTGTAAACAAATATCAGCATTATCCACAACTGTCACGGCCCGAAGACTTTTATCGTCTGAAGAAAGGCTTGTTTACAGCAGAACCGGCTGCTTTGCCAGAAAGAACGAGTCTCGACTTGGTTAAGGATCAGCTTCTCTCACTGAACTCGATTTATTCAATGTAGGAAATGTGTTCATACGAGGAAATATAGGAACCCAATCATTTCTCTCCAAGATAGGTTCATGATGCCACTGTGTTCCCCAAACTGGACATTGTCGTAATGAAAGCTAAGGGAAGTTTTCTTTGATATTTAGACACAGAAAGGGATACAAAATAATATGTAGTGCTGCTCAGCCTGCATTAGCTCACAACACTACACACTCTAGTAAACAGTGTCTGGACACACACACATGTATATGTCACCACTAAGGCTTAGCATTTAAACTTCTAAGCAAAAAATAATTGTCAATCATGACATTAAAAGCTGAATAAGATAATTTAGTATGCTGTTCCCATTAATATGCTAAAGCTAGGCTGTCCTGTTTGCTGTACACCCAACATACTGTTACAGTTTGTTTTTCAGCTGCTAGATCTTGGATTTGGATTTAAGTTGCACTTTTGCCTGACTGATTACTTTTTGTTGGTTAATATAACTATTTTATTCAGGATTAATCAAGGGAAATGGGACAGAAAATAGCTAATTACAATTAAACTTTGTTATGTCTATTTCCATTGTAATATCTAAAATCTTATTCTCTTCTGTTTTTTCATATTTGTGATCACATTTTTGTTTCATTTTATGGTATTGCCCACTACTGTTTCCTTGCTTTATTATGCAAACAATTCAAGGGAGAGAATTTGATGAAGTGAACCAGATTTCTTACATTCCTACAAGTATGACACATCAGCATGTAACTTAACTGACAGTTCGTTTTGAGTCAGGCATATTCTGAAATATTCTTATCGAGGGGGAGTATGTTCACTGGAAAGGCTTTTCCTCATTCTGTTTGTTCCTTAAAGCCTCATTCTTCAAAAGCATAAACATCTGTGTGAGCAAATGTACTTTAAAAAGAACAAATAGATCTGGTTTTTGGTCTAGTCTTTGGTGTTTTTAAAATGTTTTAGTAGCATCATGATGGAGGACATAAATAAAAAGATCAATGCTCCCCTCCCCTTCATTTAGCCCTGTAAACGGAGGGTTATGAAAAAATAGTGTCTAATATTTCGTATGGTACTTTTGTTTGATGACGTCATCAACTTTTTGTTGTAGCATGACCTTTTTTTAAAACGGACATTATGAATATTTAAGTGCTGGAAGCTCCACGCTAACACTAGCTGACCGGCAGCTATTGGTGGCGTCAAACGAAAGCGACGTCCGAATTCTAAGACACTATTTTTCCATAACTCTCCGTTCAGAGGACCAAATGTAGGGGTGGGAGAAGGAAATTGGGGCTCAGTGGTAGCAAAGAT
>NW_023417170.1:21813-22552 GCF_002922805.2 Oryzias melastigma | reverse complement strand
ATTAGAAAAGCAAATTGTTCGTTTGTGGGGCTGTCTGTGATGCTCATGCCTCCACCAGGGGACGTGTCAAACGTTGAAAACACATTTTAACATGTTTTAGGACCGTGCGTAATATATGCACACAAAAACCGGTTTGGGCGTATATTATACACGGTATTTCCCAAATCGTGGTATATGTACGCATTTTACTGAGACTGGGCTGACTGTACAAGTCATTGTTGAAGCCTTTGAGGAAGAACCATCCCAACATTTGATTCTGTCAGCGGTCCTTTGGGATTTACTTACATTTATTCCTTTTTGTCGAGATAAAAGGAGCATTTGGGTGACGCCGCTGGAGAACGGCGCGTGTCCCCCCTCGCGCCCGCGCCGCAACTCGTCTCTTTACATGCGGCCACGTTAGTCTGATCAGATGCACGTGAGAAGCACGTTCAGCTGTATTTAAAATAAATAACCATTCTAACAAGTGAACAGCTGGATCTTCTTTCTGTTTGAAAATACCACCAGGTCCTTTAATGTTTCTCTGGCACTCGGATGGCTGCGTCTAATTCAGGCTGAAGCTGGAAAATTGCGGCGAAAATGAATCTTTGGTTGGCGATTTTTTGCGCATATATGCAACTTAGATTTCATAAGCTACAATCAAAACAGTGAAAAAAAGAAAAACGAACGTTAAACAAAGAAAAAAGTCCAAAACACATAACCTCAGAGTGAAATCTATTTCTACAGAGTAAATCCTCATCTA
>NW_023417170.1:13220-21372 GCF_002922805.2 Oryzias melastigma | reverse complement strand
GTTTATCACAATCTTTACACGGGAAAGGCCTCTCTCCAGTATGAGTTCTCATGTGTGATTCAAGATTGTCTTTTCGACTAAAACTTTTTTCGCATTCTTTACACGAAAAAGGCTTCTCTCCTGTATGAGTTCTCATGTGATTTTTGAGAGTGCACATCTGACGAAAACCTCTATGACATTCTGTACATGAAAAAGGCTTCCCCCTTCTGTGAATTGCCATGTGTCTTTTGAGATTATTAATTTGACCAAAACTTTTATCACATTCTCTACAGGGAAAGGGCTTATCTTCTGTGTGAGTTATCATGTGTGCTTTGAGGTAAGATATTTGATCAAAACTTTTGCCACATTCTTTACATAAAATAACCTTCTCTCCTGTGTGAGTTATCAAATGTGCTTTAAGGCAAGATATTTGATCAAAACTTTCGCCACATTCTTCACATAAAAAAAGCTTCTCTCCTGTGTGAATTCTCATGTGGTTTTTGAGATAGGATTTACAAGTAAAACTTACAAGACATTCTTGACAAGAAAAGGGCTTCTCTCCTGTGTGAATTCTCATGTGTGAATTGAGATTAGACATTTTTCGAAAACTTCTCTCACATTCTTTACAAGAAAAGGGCTTCTCTCCTGTGTGCGTTCTTATGTGTGAATTGAGATAAGATTTACAACTAAAACTTCTATCACATTGTTTACAAGAAAAAGGCTTCTCTCCTGTGTGAGTTCTCATGTGTATTTTGAGATTTGATATTTGGCTAAAACTTCTCCCACATTCTTTGCAAGAAAAAGGCTTCTCTCCTGTATGAGTTCTCATGTGTAATTTGAGATTAGTTTTTTGACTAAAGCTTGCATCACATTCTTTACAAGAAAAAGGCTTCTCTCCTGTATGTGTTCTCACATGTTTTTTTAGATTAGACATATCACTAAAACTTCTTTCACATTCTTTACAAGTAAAAGGCTTCTCTCCTGTGTGGGTTTTTGTGTGTTTTTTGAGACAATACACATCACCAAAACTTTTGCCACATTCTTTACAACTAAAAGGCTTCTCTCCGGTGTGAGTTTTCATGTGTCTGTTAAGGTCAGTTATGGAACTAAAACTTTTGCCACATTCCTTACAAGAAAAAAGCTTCTTTCCTGCATGGTTTTTCTTGTGTGATTTGAGATTTGCTGATTTACCAAAATTTTTCTGTGGGTTTATCTCTTGATCTTTAGTTGAAGTTTCATCCTGACTATCAGTTAAATTCAAGCTCTGATTGTTTCCATCTGCTTCACTGTTCTCATGTTCCTCAAAAGTAGGAATCTCCATCAAGGTTTCAGTGTCCTCATGATCAAACCGCTCTTCATCCAGACTGATGAAGAGCTCCTCTTTTTCCTCTTTAATCTGTAGAGGTTCTGGCTCCTCTTGCTCCTCTTTAACCTGTAGAGGTTCTGGTTCTTCTTGTTCCACTTTAATCAGTGGTGGTTCTGGTTCTTCCTGTTCCTCTTTAACCTGTAGAGGTTCCAGTTCTTCTTGTTCCACTTTAATCAGTGGTGGTTCTGGTTGTTCCTGTTCCTCTTTAACATGTAGAAGTTCTGGTTCTTCTCGTTTCACCTTAGTCAGTGGCGGTTCTGGTTCCTCCTGTTCCTCTTTAACCTGTGATAGGTCTTGTTCTTCCTGTTCCTCTTTAATCTGTAGAGGTTCTGGTTCTTTTTGTTTCACCTTAATCAGTGGCGATTCTTGTTCTTCCTGTTCCTCTTTAATCTGTAGAGGTTCTGGTTCTTTCTCTTCTTCTCTGAGGTTCCTCTGCTGGTTGCAGAGATCTTCCTCTTCAGCCACATAATCCTGGGGGAGGACTGCAGGGACACAAGCACAAGAAGGAACCTTCTTTTAAATGCCTTTACATATTGTCAAACATTAATAAAATCTAAAAAATGTCAGAGAGAAGTTCCACAGTTTAAAATTTCAATAGGAAAAAAATGTTTCTATTTAGATGCATTCAAAATTGAGATTCATTTAGGTATTTTAGTTTTCAGTTGGTCAAACACCCAATCAAAAAAACTCTTAACCTCTTGACCCCTGAATTTTATTTCATTCTTTTAAAAAAATATATGTTTTTGTTTTTAAGTAGAAGCTTAATTAATTTGAGATAGTTCATTTGACTACAGCACATAAAGTAGAGAAAATTTTGTTTAATGCAAATTTGCAACAGCAACCATCTGTATTTCAGACAAGACGGTAATTTCCAGTATTTTCTTTGTAGAAAGTGTGCACTGATTCAGTCTATTTATGAAATGCTAAAGGCACAGAAGAATATTCCACTTTCAAAATGACAATTCCACATGAGGCGATCTTTGCAAACATCAACCGGACGAGTTCTGACTCTGACCTTTCCTACTGGATACGAGGGATGCAACGATACAGTTTGCTCAACGTTTGATACAAGGGTCACGTTTCAATACATATTGAACAAAAATAGCAGCAGTCCGAAATGCTGCTTTAAAGGTTAGCACAGACTCCTCACTGAGTGCGCGTCGACTTAGCCGGTGCACAAGCACGTAGCCAGGCACAGAACTACTACATTCACCCCCTCTAGCTATGACTGTCTCCGTTGTGGCATTTAGCTAAATGCTAATGTTTTTAGCATTTGGGCTCTGCCTCAAGGGGGAGGGGAAAAATAGTCTCTGGCAGGGAGGGGCAGAGTAGGAGGAGGCAGGCTCAGCAAGACATGAATACACAGACACACGCTGAAGGCCGCTCACTGTGGTACTGACTAAATAAAATGTCTGAATAAAAATGTCTCACCGAACCGTGGAAAGCCTATGGAACGGTTCAGTTTTATATTTATTATTGTTGCATCCCTACTAGATACTAATGCTTCCAAAAGGTTCCCTCTGTTGAAAATAAATCAACCTCAGAAATATAGACCATATTTTGACTGCATTCTGAGCCATATCAAGGTGTTAATACACATTTCCTGCACCAACAGACTATACACACGTTACACAAGGAGGCTGGAGTCCATTAATCATCTGTCCACAACACCAGTGGTTCCCAACCCCCCAGCCGTGGACCTGTACCGGTTTATGGGTTACATGGTACCAGGCCACAACCAAAAAAAACACATGGTAACTTAGATTATTTCTGTTTTGCTTATGAAGGAAGTTTTATTTTAGAAAACTATCAGCCTCTCTCCATCACATCTACTAATGATCCGTGTTTGACGTAATAAGAAATTCATGTTGACTTTGAGAAAGTCCTGTTGGTGAATTGATTTAATACTCTTCTACTGTCCATATGATCAATCCAGTAATAATCCTCTTCAAAGTGAAGTACATCACTTGATTAACATACAGAGTCTGTTTCACTACACTGAGAGTTAGGGCTGTAAGGAGTGTCCGGGTGCTCGGGTACTCGCAATCTGCTCCTGAAAGTTTGAGTACAAATATTCGCAACGTCCAAGACCGTTATTTCGCGATCTTTATAAATGTAGTAAATTGTAGTAAAGTATGATAATAATATCCTCTGTGGACGATGTATTTTTGCTCTGAAATGCAAATTAATGTAGGATTTTAAGTTTATGAACTAAAACAAAGCCGAAAGAGCCGCAGTACTGCCACTGGAAGTAAACACATCTTCTTGACGGTGAAGCTTTATGTTTTCAAAGTAAAACTAGCGAGAGATTTTTTCCATTCAAAAACTGAGACTGAAGTTCCGCTCACAGACATAACTTATGAAAAAATGAATTAGCTTTAACATCTGAGCTTTAGCTCCAGTGTTTACATTATTTTGGTTATGATAACTCTTCAACAGTTGATGCATTTAACAAAACTCCAGCTTCTTCTGAAGAAACAGCCTCGCGCTGCTGAAAGGTGGATGTAATCAACATGAATCAGCTGATTCTGCTGCGAAAAAAAAAGACTTTTTTCATATGGGCTCTGCACCAATATGTGATGCTTAGAACGTAAAATATTGAAGAACTTTGAGGATAGAAAACTGCGGAGAACATTTTCCGGTTTTGTCGGGGATAGCAGGGATTTTTTTTATCCTTTTAATATCCTGATAATAAGATTA
Source organism: Oryzias melastigma (assembly GCF_002922805.2). Classification (NCBI taxonomy): domain Eukaryota; kingdom Metazoa; phylum Chordata; class Actinopteri; order Beloniformes; family Adrianichthyidae; genus Oryzias; species Oryzias melastigma. The sequence continues at coordinate 17,327 of NW_023417170.1, read as the reverse complement.
ATAAAACAACAAAATGACCTAAAGAGTCTGTTGGAGCTGAAAGATCGAGATTGCTAAGAAGATCTCTCTGTGAGGAGCAGCAGCTCTCCAGAGTCTCAGCAGAACCATGACAGGAGGGGATTCCATATTTAGGGGTTTAAACTGTTGGATTGTTTTAGATTTATTTTCTTTGAGAAGATTACAGAAAGGAATTGTTAAAATATGGTTGTATGTGGCTTTCTGGAAGACCATAATTGCTTTCCAACAAAAAACACAATCTGTGTAGCGCTGAATCACGTGACACGGAACGACTGAGCAGCTGAGCGTGCTGAATCGGACATTTAATGACTGCGCACACACTTCATTCAGCAAACACCGGTGAGATACAAACTTTGGTAGAGCGTGTGTAAAGCATGCCTACCTGTGCGGCCATGAAGGAGCTTTTTGGGGAGACTTTTGCAGACAAGGCCACAACCAAGAAGACATTTGCAACAACTGTTGAAGGAGAGGTGGCATTCTACCAGGCAGCAGCAGGCATTCCAGTGGATGGGGATCCATTGGAATGGTGGAAAAAGAATGAGAGCAATTACCCTCACGCAGCCTGCTGTTCCGGCCACATCTGTCACCAGAGAGAGCGAGTTTTCAGCAGCAGGGAACAGTGTCTGCAAAGAGGTCTACACTTTCCCCAGAAAATGCAGGCATCCTTATTTTTTTTGAAGAAGAAATTGTAGTTTCTTTTAAAACGCACAATGCCCCATGTTACAGCTTGGTTTTTGAATTTGTAAGCATCTTGTGCATTTTTTCCTATATGATAGTACATTATTTCAAGTTCTGATATTTATTAAGGGTTTGGTTTTTCTTAATAGACCACTAGCAAGTGTTTTGGGGTGTTTTTAATAAATATATCTCTTTGTATGTGTGTTTTGAAGTAGTTTGGAAATATTTTGAAACCTTTTTCTGAAGTGTTCCAAAAAATAAAATGTTCATATCTTGATATTTTGTCCTGTTTTTTCCTTCTTACTGATCCAAAAAATGATCCGAACCATGACCCTAAAACCGTGACACGATCCGAACTGTGAGTTGTGTGATCCGTTACACCCCTAGTGCCTTGTGAAAGTATTCTGCCCCTTGAACTTTTCAATCTTTTGCCACATTTTAGACTTCAAACATGAAGATATAAAACTAACTTTTTGTGAAAAATCAACACTTGCGACCCAATCATGAAGTGGAAAAAAATTGATTGGATATTTCAAACTTTAACAAATAAAAACAAAAAAAGGGCATGCAAAATTATTCACCTCCCTTAAATTCATATTTTGTAGCGCCACCTTTTGCTGCGATTACAGCTGTAAGTCGCTTGGGGTTTGTCTCCATCAGTTTTACACATAGAGAAACTGAAACTTCTTCCTATTCCTCCTTGCAATACAGCTGGAGCTCAGTGACGTTGGATGGAGAGTGTTTGAACAGCAGTTTTTTATCTCTTTCCACAGATTCTTGATTGGATTAGGGTCTGGACTTTCACTTTTTCTAACACCAGGTCAGAATTTACTACTTCAAATTCTTTCACCATGTCTCCTGCTGTAATTAAACCCCTCCCACACTGGTTACCACAGACCGTAAAAACAATCTGTGAGGAAGTGGTGGTGGTGGAGGACCCAAACACAGGAGATCGAGCTTGATGACCGGAACTAGAATCATTTAAGAAATTAATCAAAACATGACAAAAAAACCATGGAGATACAAAAGCAGATCAGAGCGGAACAACTGGAAACCAGACACATCTGTGACTCATGACAAACCTGAAACTGATGTAACTGAGGGGCCATTCAGAACAGAACATGAGAAGAACCACAATATAACGGACAAAAACCAAAGTCCACAGTCCTCACACAATATTTCTATGTCAAAGCTTGTTAGGCCGTCTTCTGGGATACTTCTGGACTTCTGGGAAATTTCAAGTGCGCTAGATTTTAGAATTAGTAGATTCGGACAGCACAAGACAATGGCAAATGCACTTTATAGTGAGTAGGGGGTAATTCGGGCATAGTTTCTGATCCTGATGCTATACTAACAAGCTGGTGACACTCAGACCGCTTTAATGTCAGACTATATTTTCACAAAGCGAACTTTAAGACCTGCTGGTTAAATAAAACATAAATACACAGAAACCTGGAAAATACATATGAAGGCCCTAATAGTCCAAGTTTTCGTGGGGGAGGGTTTCTTTGGCACTCTGCTCGGTAGTGGTGGCCTCCTACTCTGAAAACTTTGAGGCTTCTGCAAATATATCCATGAACGTCTTCATGTCTTTACCTGAGCTGCTGTCTGGATCAAAACCATACGGCTGCCTGTGAGAGAGTAAATAAAGGGTCACTGGGATTTTAACGTTGGGTTACCTCCAACCCCCAACACTCGCAGGCGGAACGTGAAGCCAACCCGGAAGTGACTAAACGTTGCAGTACCGGCACTGACCAGAGAGGCTGGTGCTTAGAGTGAGCAAATTCCCATAGACTCCCATGTTAAAATCCTCATTTTCAGCCCTCCAATGAACCCCTTTAATGCCTGGTGCTTAAAGTTTTTATTTCATCAATGGCTGCATATTCGATCCATGACAACTCTGAGGGGAGTGAATTTTTTTCTAAGTTTGTAATTTTTTTTAAAAACGGCATTTATTTTCGCTTAATGGGGGGGTGACGATCGCGGTGGATTCTGGGAGCTGTGCTCCGGTGTTTTGCTGGTCTGCTACAAATTTAGCGTTAGCATGAGCGCTGTATTTCGGTTGTTGTCCTGCTGCCGTGATGTAAACTGTTCTAATACGCTCTCTGGGAGTCATCTGGTGTCTTTTCTCCGGTAAGTACTAAAAGAATAACTTTATATTTGCCGGAAATAAATCATTAATGTATATTATGATTATTAATTTTAGTTCCAGTAATTCGATTTTTTAAAATTCTCAGCAACATTAATATCTATTATGTTTAAAGTTTAAAAAAAGGACGTTTTCTCTGTATTTGTACTGATGGTTATTTTATTTAATCACAAAGTTATAACATATAAGGACATGATTCAGATCTGCTACAGTAACACCAGAATCTCTTCATGTGAAGTTCAAATGTGAAGACACAGAAACTTTCAATTAATAACATATAATTTAAATACATGTTTTTTTAACAAATGTGTACATGTTATTTTTATCTTTGTCTTGTGATTTTAATGTATATTAAATGTTTTTTTTTTAATTGTATCTAATGTTTGTCTTGTATTTACTTCTTCAGGTCTGCTTCTGGTGGTGAGCGGATTAATAATCCAAAACAATCCAGCATTTACATTTAAAGGCAGTAAAATTTGAATTTTAACATATGAAGATGACTCCTGCAGATGTGTGTGATTCAATAAAAATCATGTTTNTTGGGCTATATAAATAAAATTGAATTGAATTGAATTGAATTGACCACCCTACGGCTGCACCACGGGCCTGACCTTGATCTGACCTCGACTTGACCTTGATCTGACCTTGACCTGACCTGACCTGGTGTAACCCCTTTTTTTTAAATCAAATTTCAATTTTAATCGACTCACACTCCTGAATTTTGTTGTAAAAATACCACAATAATTGTGTTAAACTGATCACACACTAACTGTGTTAAATATAACTTAAAATGTGTTGTCCTTATTTGTGTTAATAATAACACATATGTTGTTAGAGAGAGTAACCATGGTTACCACCCCCCAGACCATGTCCATATAAGGAGTGTTGTTGATGGTTGAGGACTGTGATGTCACACACTGTGGTGACATATCGTGTGATGTCACACAGTGATGTCACCGCCCTTTGATCTGAAGTTTATAAATAGAACCCAGATTCAGTTGTGTCTCAGTGCCCGTTTGGTTCACACCAGAGAGCATACGTTCTGTTCCCCAGCTACTAGAAGCCTTGCATTCCCGTCAAGTACCTTCGACCTACACTGAGGAACTCGCAGATTTTTTCTCGCTACAAAAATCTGCATCTTATATCAAGAACATTTTAAAGATTTTCACATTTATCTTGAAAATCATTATTTAAAATGTTCTTGCGTCGTTTTGGAAATTCTGGGGTCGAGGAGAGCTTCCTCGCTCAGAATCTCTCCAAAC
>NW_023417170.1:7799-8976 GCF_002922805.2 Oryzias melastigma | reverse complement strand
TTTAAATGTGTTATTAACAAGTTTGGGAGTTACAGGTATTATGAAACTACTAACGTTGATAAGATAAAGCTGGATTTCTTTATTTTACCTGTTTTGCGTGGGAGTTAGTCATCGTAAGGTTTGTTTTTAACAGACTAGTTTGGGAATCACAGGTATTATGAACATGCTAATGCAGCTAACATGTAGCGGTTTCAAATTGAGTTTTATTTACGTGCTACAAACAATGACTGGTGGTTCCTCCGCTGCCAAACACTAGCGCCAACCTTCCACCAGAAGCAATTCCAGGTTTGGTGTCTTGGCCGAGACACGTGGGCGGGGCAAGGTGGGAATTGAACACGCAATCTTGTGATCAGGAGTTGACCACCCTACCGCGTCACCACGGGCCTGACCTTGACCTGAGCTTGACCTGACCTTGACCTGCCTTTGACCTGACCTGACCTTGACCTGACCTGGGTCTGACCTTGACCTTGACCTGCCCTTACCTTGACCTTACCTCGACTTGACCTTGACCTTACCTGACCTGACCTTGACCTTGACCTGGTGTAACCCCATTTTTAAAAAAAATCCTATTTCAATTTTAATCGACTTACACTCCTGAATTGTGTTGTAAAAATACCACAATAATTGTCATAAACTGATCACACACTAACTGTGTTAAATATAACTTAAAATGTGTTGTCCTTATTTGTGTTAATAATAACACATATGTTGTTAGAGAGAGTAACCATGGTTACCACCCCCCAGACCATGTCCATATAAGGAGTGTTGTTGATGGTTGAGGACTGTGATGTCACACACTGTGGTGACATATCGTGTGATGTCACACAGTGATGTCACCCCCCTTTGATCTGAAGTCTATAAATAGAACCCAGATTCAGTTGTGTCTCAGTGCCCGTTTGGTTCACACCAGAGAGCATACGTTCTGTTCCCCAGCTACTAGAAGCCTTGCATTCCCGTCAAGTACCTTCGATCTACACTGAGGAACTCGCAGATTTTTTTGCTACAAAAATCTGCATCTTCTATCCAGAACATTTTAAAGATTTTCACATTTATCTTGAAAATCATTATTTAAAATGTCCTTGCGTCGTTTTGGACATTCTGGGGTCGAGGAGAGCTTCCTCGCTCAGAATATCTCCAAACTTGAGAAGAGAGTCCAGCAAAACTCCTCGCTGACCAG
>NW_023417170.1:3487-4192 GCF_002922805.2 Oryzias melastigma | reverse complement strand
CACTTTAATTTAGCTTTGTGAGGAGCAGATTCAGGCTCGCCATGGTGTAAAAATACTCAATTAGGTATTTGTTCGTGTTCTGAGTGACAATAGTCACAAAATCCTTGGATCATAAATATGACTAATTCTCACATGTTTTTCCAAGATATAACGTCTTTCATCAAGTAACTGGAATTCTTCAGATTGGGCCAAAGAAAAGTTACAGTTACAGTTTTACGAGTACATAAGCTTCTTGGAATCAAACAAACCAAATTACTTTAGAACATATGCAACAAAAACCAGTCTAAGAAATATTACCTTCAGAAAACAGGTTTTTATGGTACTGAGACCAAAGGAACGCATAAATAAATAATAATAATAAGATGAAGCCCATTTAGCATTAGCATAAAACTATTGAAATTCAAAACTGGTGCTAAATTACTAAAAAGTATCTTACGTCCTACTTTTCCTGACAATCGTGTCACCAAGAGATTTTTTAGATCATTAGTTTCCTTATTGAGCCGTAAAGGAGACACTTTCACTCTGGTATGAACTAAAAATATAGGATTCAAAGCCGTAAAAATAAATATATATATATATCCCTTTCAAGGACTTACCAGAAAAGGGGTGGAGATCATGGTCAGTCTGAAGAAGTGAGAAGGCTGAGTACAAAATCTTCCGATGTTCAACATCTCTTCTTTTTCTCCTCCTCCTTTTTTTCCAAAT
>NW_023417170.1:0-508 GCF_002922805.2 Oryzias melastigma | reverse complement strand
AATATTTAAGTTCTGTTATTAACATTTTTAAGTTTACATAGATTCAAATTTATATTTGAAGTTGCCTCAATTTGTTTTTATTTGACTTTATAAATATTAATTTTCCCTCAACTTAAAATAATGAAAGAATTCGCCCAAAACTTTAAGTATTTCCCAACTAAGAAAACTATCTTAACAATCAGTTTTTATAATTTTACTCAACTCATAAAATATGTCAAATCCACTCAAATGTTTTAAAAATGATCTCGCCCAATACATGTGGGTAGCACTCAAAATATTTACCATTCAGCTCAAAGTGTTGGGACTTCGAAATTTATTCTAAACCAGGATACCGATATTGCCTCATTACACAATTATCATCAGCTAATATTAATTAAAAAAAGAAAACAAAAAAACATTAAAGCCACTCTATAGTGACTGACACATTTTTTTAACTCAACACAGTATGTTTTTCTAAAAAGTTCACACATTTTAAGAGCTCAGTCCAAATAAAGTGCTTGTTTGACAT
>NW_023417169.1:21862-22664 GCF_002922805.2 Oryzias melastigma | reverse complement strand
GGATCTCTCAGTTTCTGGGTTTGAGGGACATAAATGTTCTGATAAAGTTTGGATCAGGTTCTAAACGGAGTCAAATCTCTTCAGTCGTTTACAAGTCCAGGCAGGTTCTGCCAACAGACGACTAAACAACCCAAGAAATAGACAGAACCGGACCGAAGCAGAACCGAAGGATAACGCTGGAGAAACCGAACCTTCAGCTCAGAGACCAGAAAAATGAGCAGCAGGAAGCAGCTGAACGGAAATCAAACCGTTACCTCGAACTACACACGAGTGAAACCAGAACCGTCTGACGTGGGCGCTGCCACAGAACCTCAGAACCGCTCATCACACTGATAGAGGCGTTCCGTGACACTAGAACCAACCAGAAGCATCAGATCACCAGAGACCACGCCCACCCACCCCTCTAATGGACTGTTCTCCCTCCTGCATCGTGGAGTTCTGGCCCTCAGAGTCCTGAAGTCTTCTACGTCTCATCAGTTTGGACCCGCCCACGTCCTCCTAAAGGTTCTGATGCTCAGACGCTGTTCTGTTGGGGCGGAGCATCATCATTTCATTGGGCTACAGTCAGAATCGAACTGTATGAACGCTTTGGACAGTCAGGGATTCTGTTGCAGTTCGGTCTGCAGGGACTTCCTGTGACACCAAAGCTCTAGCTGCTGATGCCTCCTGAAACACCTGGACGCTCGCTGGGTGAGTGCAGGACGGAGGCGTGGAGGTGGAGGATAGAGCGAGGTCTGTTGGGGGCGTCTGCAGCGCTGCAGGGTGGAGCTGAGAGCGCCCATCGTCTGCACAATCACAGGAA
>NW_023417169.1:13548-14639 GCF_002922805.2 Oryzias melastigma | reverse complement strand
AGCACCAGAATTCAGACAACCGTCAAGATTACCCAAGAGTAATCTGATTACAGAGAGGCTCCTTCCTCAGTGGAGTCCCACATCCTGAGCCTTCCACCTCCGTGCTACAGCTGATCATCTCTCTGATCTCATTGGCTCCAAACCTTCCTACATGTTCTTTCAAACTCAGATTTGAGCTGCATGTTCTCCTTTAACCCTGACTCCTCTGATCTCCTCCTCTCTGAGGAGCGCTCCTCCTTTTGTCTCCGGAGAGCTCCTCCTGCTCGTGCTGATGATCATCTCTGGAGGAGCTCCTGCTGCTCCTCACTGCACCTCCTTCATTTCCAAATCCTCGTAGTCTCCTCCTGTAGAAACCGCACCAGAGCTCACCTGCAGGTGAACAGAGACCCCCATTCTTCATTCTTCTCTGAAGGTACAGCTACACACTCCTGACGTCCAGGTGATGCAGTCATACGGTGTTCCTGTCCCGCATGTGATCACCTCAGGAGGAGGTTTAGAATGTTTCTAAATCCGGGCGACTCGCCTGATCTCACGTACCCTCACGGTTTGTGTTCACTAACCTGTCGCCCGCAGCATGCCCGTAGATAAAAGTGCATGAACATTTTCTCTCTGTGGTTCGCTGAGCGTCTGTGATGTTTCATCCAGGTCACCAGATGTGAACAGGTGTGACTTTCACCTGCAGACCGCCTGTTTCCACCTGGAACTAAATGTTTTAAGATCATTTCAATTGACCAGTTGTAGTTATTGAAGATCAATACTGATGTTTATTGTTTTTCATGTAAGACTTTAAGAAACTTTGAGGTAAATTGATGTTTCATGAACAAACTTGAAATGAATATAAATTGTTTGACTAAAGCAGAACTCAGGTGAGACAAGACGACCATCAGTGAGATCATCCTCGGTCCAGAATGATTCCTACTGTCTGCAGTAAGATGAGGGTCGGTCAATCAGGATGAAGGTCAGCAGCTTCAACCTGTTGGATTCTGGGAAAAAAAATCTAATGTTGGTAAAGTTCTCACTTTTGACTTCAGATCCACTTGGATCCGATCACTGTCATGGACAAAAACAAGTCTTATTATATCAGATTTCTA
>NW_023417169.1:10637-13178 GCF_002922805.2 Oryzias melastigma | reverse complement strand
CCCGCCGTCTCCTTCAGAGGAAAGGTCCCAGATCGGGTTGCTGAGGAGAAAAGTTAGAGATCTTCAGGACGTCCTTCACATCGAATGTTCTCATCCGTCCTGCATCTTCTGACGTAAACGCTCCTCTTGATCATCACTGCTCTGGTTTACCTTCAACAGGTGGTATGTGAGCCAAGGTGGGCGTGTCCCACCTGCTTCCAGGTTTCTGGAGCAATGCTGATCGTTCAAAACCACACGATGAGGCGTTGATGTTCATAAATGATCCATGACCCATCAGTAGAGTGACGACTCGTTTCCTGTCTGCCTGCAGTTCGACCTGCAACAACAGGAAGTGCGTCTGCATGCAGGTAAGTCCTGCAGCCTGTGTCTTCACATGCAGATCTGAGACTTAAAATCTCCATCTGCTGATCTGAGCACCTGAGAGACGGTGACGCCGTGCAGGTGGAGACATTACCTATTGTCTGCTGTCTGTTTACATGAGCAGAGGCTGCTGGTGGGAGGAGCCTGATCAGACTGGGGTTTCACCGAGTCGTGTCAGCGGCGGAGGAAGATGCTCCAAAAATAGAGCTTTTGTTGCAGAGGAGGAAGTGGGCCTGAGAAAGGAGTGAGGTCAGAGGAGGAGCCGTGACCTTGGAGACCGTCACAGCCTCAGGTTCCCACCGAAACGCTCGGAGAAGAGGACGCAGCACGACAACTGCAGCAACACGTGAACTGTGACAGTCGTGTGGAGTGTTGTGTCTTTGTTCTGTTGTGTCTTTGTGGTGCAGAGCTACACAAAGAGGTTGTAGAAGCGGCTCACTACTGCCCCCTCAGGTCAAGCGACTGGTGAACTCCTCAGAGCTAACCGCTAATGCTAGCTTCAACCTTCAGAGCCGGAGACGATTCAGTCCTTCAGGAAAAAGCAGGAATCATGGGAACGAAGGAACCTGTCCAGGTGTGTGTTTGTGTTGTGTGACTGTGTGTCCCTCCAGCAGAGACAACCTGACAGTTTGTTCCTGCTCTCCATCCGCTCTGATCACTGCAGCTTCGTCTCCGTTTCCCAGAGTTTCCCTCAGATCCTCCTGCAAACTTGTGCAGAGCGCCGTGAACGAGCGCTCGTCTCTGATTGGTTCCTCTCAGAGAGACCGCAGACCTTTACTTCAAAAAGGCTCCAAAGCTGCTTTCTGCCTGCCGGCAGCGTCTTCAAAGCCGTCTACAAACGACCGGGAGGGCTGGCATCAAAAAGGCTTCAGAAGTCCTCGGCGGCGAGCACGGCCGGTCCTCCTGACAGCTGACTCCGCCCTCTGAGCGGCGTGAGCCGCTTTGCAGAGCAGCCACCTGCTGTGATGTCACCGTCTGTCACATTCACCTGTCTGTGCAAAAGCAGAAACACAAACACACACTTAGACACACACACCCACACACACACACACACACACAGACACACGCACACACACACACACCCACACACACACTTAGACACACACACACACAGACACACACCCCCCCACACACACACACAACGCTGAACAGATCCAGATGCTTTCATTACAGGAAGTTGCTGCTCAAAGCGTCCATGACTTCCTCTGTGACGAATGTCTTCTGACCCGGAACCGGAGGGACTCGGGTCTGACAGGAACCAGCGAGGGAGTCCAAGCGGGCCGGCACGACAGCTCCATCGGTTCTGCTGCAGCGAGGACAGATGGTGAATCTGCAGGCAGAGAGAACACGTGCACACGCATCTGTTCCAGCTCAGATGTCCACAGACACACAAATGTCTCCAATCACACAAAACTACACAAAACTGATGCTTTCTGGAGCAGGAAATCCAGATCCAAACCAGAGTGGATCCAGAACCAGGACGGCTGTGAAGTCTGTGGGAACACAAACAGGAAGTGAACCCACAGAGTCAGGCACCAACAAAATAAAACAGGAAGTTCTCCAGAGCTCACAAAACTGTGTGTAATGTTACAAACTTTATTTCCTGTTAGAGGCAGAAATCTCTTCAGTAAACTTCTAACTTCATTTGTTCTGGTTAGAAGACCTCGACATCTACGACTCGGATCTGTTGGTCCAGGTAAACCGGCTCACCTGGGGGCCGCGTTCAGGTTTTTGGTGTGAAGTTTCATCCTGATATCAGTCTACAAACCGAGAATGGACCTGCTGTCCTCAGTGCAGCTCAGGAACGGTTTATGGATCAGGAAGCAGCTGCAGGTTCCGCTCCGATATTTACTCCGGTCTTCTGGACCAAAACCACAGAACCCAGAACCTCCAGAACCATTTTCAGGTTTCTGTTGTCGTTATGGAGTCATCATGACTGAACCCCGGCCTCTGAATATCTTAGAAGAGCTCTTCAATAAAACCAGAATATGTTCAGGACTTTATCTTCTGTAGTTTCTCAGATTGTCTCGCGTACATATATGGAAGTAAATGTACATAAATGTTATGTTATGCCCCCCTCCCCCCCAGAAGACTTATTAGTGAATATCGAAGCCGGTCGCATTGTTCCCACTTCCTGAGGTGAATTATTGCGGGCAGTTTCCTCTTCCTCCTCCACGCAGA
>NW_023417169.1:1673-2757 GCF_002922805.2 Oryzias melastigma | reverse complement strand
AGGCAGACGTTCAACCACAGCCTCATTTTCTCATTTTTCTGGGACTTTTCATGGCTTTGGTTTACCCATAATGCTCAGCTCTTACTCTAGAGATCTTCGTTAAAGTTCTTAGTTCCGTCTGCAGTCGTCGGTTCTGTCTAAAGTTCTGGTTCCGTCTAAAGTCCTCGGTTCTGTCTAAAGTTCTGGTTCCGTCTAAAGTTCTGGTTCCGTCTAAAGTCCTCGGTTCTGTCTAAAGTTCTGGTTCTGTCTTAAGTTCTGGTTCCGTCTAAAGTTCTGGTTCTGTTTGGATTTTCAGCGACATGTAGCAGTCTCTAATGATCAAGTCTAAGACTTCAGAGTCCAGCTGCGTATCCAAGGCAACGGCTGTTTTTTCATCATAAAACCACAGAAATATTAGCAAAGCTGACGCTCCGACGTCAACCAGGTTCACCTGAAATCACAGCAGGAAGCTTTGAGAGGAACCGGAGGTTTGAAGTTACGTCTTTATGTAACTTTCCTGGTTCTTCATCCACTCACATTAAGAAAAGTGATTATGCAGCTCTGGAGTCAGATCAGAATTACAGGGAGAACATTCACTCGAGGGTGTGTGTGGGGGGGGTGTCTGTCCCTGAGGATCTCCTCCTTTTCTCCTGCTCTGATGCTTTGTAAAACCTGGTTCTCCTTAGAGATCAGGAGCTGGTGATTAAGCAGCTGATTGTGATCAGCCATGAGTACGGTGAGCGTTCACACCACCTGAAATCAACCAAGTGAGGACCAAACGGCTCCACGTGAAACCTCCTTACAGCTCCTCACACCTCCTCACACCTCCTCAAACCTCCCCACACCTCCTTACAGCTCCTCACACCTCCTCACCGCTCCTCAAACCTCCTCACCGCTCCTCAAACCTCCCCACACCTCCTCACAGCTCCTCACAGCTCCTCACACCTCCTCACACCTCCTCACTGCTCCTCCTGCTTGGAGGAGAACATCTCTGAGGAGGAGCACAGCATGTCCAGTGAGATGATGTTGGATTCTGCTTAAGCCCCCCTCCCCCGGCCGCGGTCGATCTGAAGCCACCGCGCACCATTAACCATGCCACACTGGC
>NW_023417169.1:0-1192 GCF_002922805.2 Oryzias melastigma | reverse complement strand
GCCCCCCCGACACTGGTCTGAGAGGGGGGGTCAGAGCTCGCTCTTTGGTCTGGAACGGCGGATGTCAGAAGATGTCTTCACGGTGCAGAGCGATACGGGGGGGCGGGTAAATCGTTACTGTTTAGATCCCGTCTCTGTCCGACTGACCCGCCTTTCCACACTCAGGAATGTGTGACGTGTGCAGATGATCAGATCCAGATCTGATCCTGATCTGGATCTGATCCTGATCTTGATCTGATCTATTTTAGAGCATCAGAACTTCAGTGCAGAACCGCGTGAAGAAGAGACATCCCAAAACAAACACAGATCCATCCAGATCTCTCTTTAATCCAGTCAGATCCAGGAGATCTTTCTGTTTACAGATCAGGGCTAAGGCAAAGCATGATGGGAAACGAAACTGTTACTCGTCTGTCAACATGTGGACACCAGAGATCAACTGGGATCTACTGGAGTTCTCCAGGATCTGGTGAGATTCATCCGGATCCAATAAAACTGAGCCGACTTTACTGACAACCAGAGATCTACTGGGATCTACTGGGATCCACTGTCATTCTACTAGATCTGTAATTCATTCGGAAATTTGGAATAAGTTGAGATCGACTTCACAGGATCCATGAAGGATCTCTGAGCCAACGAGGATCCCCTTTGGATTCACTAGAATCAACTACTAAATAAAATTCTTAAGACCAAATCTCGATGTATTTTATTTTGTAATCACGATTATCGATCTAAACCTCCATCTTTCTATTAGATGCTTTTAATCTGAAATCCATCATTACAAGTTTCTTTACTAATAAAGTTATTCTAACATGTTAGAATGTTAAAATGTCAACATTTAGTTTTGGTTTCATCGGATCATCAGATCCATCAGATAACCATCACCCCCCCCCCCGTCACCTTTTATGATCAGAACTACAACAACCTGCTGTGTAATCTGAGTCACTAATGTGATTTAGACGTTCAGATCCTCTGGATTCACTGGAATCACAACTGATGGGGGATCAGAATTAGATTAGATTAGAATTTAGAACTGGATTAGAATTAGATTAGATTAGAATTTAGAACTGGATTAGATTTAGATTAGATTAGAATTTAGAACTGGATCAGAATTAGATTAGATTAGAATTTAGAACTGGATTTCTGAAGTAACTCCTGTCCTGGACCCCCCTGGACTTTCTCACTTCCATCCATT
>NW_023417168.1:21169-22677 GCF_002922805.2 Oryzias melastigma | reverse complement strand
AGATTTGTGTGTAACTGGTTTGAAACTGTTTGTTTATGTGTAAATAGTATTCTGTATTTTTTAATGTTTTAATTTTTGTACATAATGTATTTTAAGAGTTAAAAATCAAGAATTTCATCCACATAAATCCAGAACTGATCACAGATCCATGGAGGTGATAGTTATTATCTATACTTTTATTGTGTTAAAGGTTTCTGTTCAGTTCTTGGTTTCACCAGCAGAGGGCGCTCAGTGCTTTAGGCATCAGATGTTGACACCAGGACGAGTATTGATCATTGTTTCCAGTCACTAGAGTCTGGTTGACGTTTCATTTGGTTCAGTTCAGTCATTTCTACAAACATGAAGGTTTTAAAATCAAACATTAAACTTTAGTTTGACTGAATCTTCTACATAATCAAACCTTTTACCCTAAAATAATCCATTTGATCAGAACAATCTCACCTCCAGCATCACGTATTAATCACATTTAATCTTCAGACTCCAAAGTTTCAGATCAGCTTTGGTTCCAGTAAGAAGGAAAGTTTCTCCGACTGGATCCAGACGGACTCGTCCTCCATCAGAACGTTCTTCATCTTCCTTTGATCCTAAAATGGAATCATTTCAATACGATCAATAACAGACGTCCTTAAAATAATCCTGAACCTTTTGAAGCTTTATCACTTCAAAGAAAATAAAAACCCTGAGAAACTCTGAGATAATTGATCCGTTTATTCATTCTCCAGCCTTTATCCTTGTTATCTATTGATAATTTGGTTCTTTGAGGAGGAGGTCCCAGAGACTGAGTGGGCGTTCCCAGAACAAGTCAGGTCCAATGAAGTAAACACAGTCCAATGTGTTGATCAGGACGCTCTGCCACACTTGGTTTGGTTTTGTTTTTCAAACAGTAGAACAGGAGAAGGAGGTTCCAGATCCTGGATGTACGGTCATGGATGGAGGATCTCAGACTCTTTAGTTGTCCTCAGAAATGAAGACTTGTTTCCAGAGAACTTTGTTGTTGACAGAGATGAAAGACGAGAACTGAAAACAGGATTAAGTTCAAGAGATTTGAGATTTCCTGCAGCTTCTAGATCCACAAACGTCTTTATAGAGCCGTCACGACCTTTCAAAATAAGAGCTTTTCTGGATGTTTTTACAGCAGGAAACATTTGACCTGATGGAGGAACAGACTCAAGCTCCGCCCACAATCCAAACCCTGGATAAACCTGTTTTCACTGACAGTCAGCTGATGGATGAATGTTTCCATCAGAATTATGACTTTATGAGAGACAAACGACAGAAAAGGTCTGAAGCTGCTGCTGTCTGAGGAGGACTCACAAACCGTCTGACTCACTAACAGAACCAGGACCAAGTTTTGGGTCTGCAGAGTTTGATGACCTTCAGAGATATTTGCATCACTATTTGCATCACTTCCTGCTGCTATAAACAACAAACAAAGATAGAAAACAGGAATTTGGTCTCCAAACGTTTAACTTTAGTCTGAAATGTTAAAGCTGATGATCTCTAGAATA
>NW_023417168.1:15704-16741 GCF_002922805.2 Oryzias melastigma | reverse complement strand
CTGAGTGGGAGGTCCCAGAGACTGAGGGGAGGTCCCAGAGACTGAGTGGCAGGTCTCAGTTACTGAGGAGGTGGTCCCAGAGACTGAGGGGGAGGTCCCAGAACAAGTCAGGTCCAATGAAGTAAACACAGTCCCATGTGTTGATCAGGACGCTCTGTTACACTTGGTTTGGTTTCTTTTTCAAACAGTGGAACAGGAGAAGGAGGTTCCAGATCCTGGATGTACGGTCATGGATGGAGGATCTCAAACTCTTCAGTCGTCCTCAGAAATGAAGACTTGTTTCCAGAGAACTTTGTTGTTGACAGAGATGAAAGACGAGAACTGAAAACAGGATTAATTTCAAGAGAGATTTGAGATTTCCTGCAGCTTCTAGATTCACAAACGTCTTTATAGAGCCGTCGAGACCTTTCAAAATAAGAGCTTTTCTGGATGTTTTTACAGCAGAAAACATCTGACCTGATGGAGGAACAGACTCAAGCTCCGCCCACAATCCAAACCCTGGATAAACCTGTTTCCACTGACAGTCAGCTGATGAATGAATGTTTCCATCAAAATTATGACTTTATGAGAGACAAACGACAGAAAAAGGTTTGAAGCTGCTGCTGTCTGAGGAGGACTCACAAACCGTCTGACTCACTAACAGAACCAGAACCAAGTTCAGGTTCTGCAAAGTTTGATGACCTTCAGAGATATTTGCATCACTATTTGCATCACTTCCTGCTGCTATAAACAACAAGCAAAGGTAGAAAACAGGAATTTGGTCTCCAAATGTTTAACTTTAGTCTGAAATGTTAAAGCTGATGATCTCTAGAATAACTTTGATCAAAGATGTGAAGAACAGTCGGAGGAAATGGAAATGATTCTAGAATGATTGAGTTTTTGGATAAATCTACAAACAGATTTAAACATGAAGCTGATCAGTTTATCTTTTTGACTCTTTTATTCTGAAAAAACAACACAAACGTTCAGCTTTGCAGTGACAGCTCAGTTTGTGTCTTCAGTCGACGGTGAAGGAGCAGACTGAAGCTCCGCCCTCT
>NW_023417168.1:10998-14646 GCF_002922805.2 Oryzias melastigma | reverse complement strand
GAAACAGGTTTATCCAGGGTTTGGAATGTGGGCGGAGCTTGAGTCAGTTCCTCCATGTTCTCCTGAACTCAGAAACTCCATCATTTCAAATGTTTTCTGCTGCAAAAACATCCAGAACTTAAAGTAGACTTACACACTTTAATCTTATTTACATTGGAGAGAAAATAGTTCCATCTGATGTGTGTTTGTGTAATTCATGCAATACATTTTGTGCATCACTGTGTGTACTTGCTATTGTGTATTCACATGCACAAAAACGACAAATGATGAAAAATGTCTAAATACTATTTTAATACCACTAGAATGCTGAGTCATCAGAGTTTTCTCATTAACTGATTTAAACTTGCAAGATAACTATGCAATACGTGCGATTTTTATGCAAATAATTCAAATTTATGGAAATTATTCCATAGAAATGACGAAGGCCCTTTTGCAGCTCTAATTTTCTGCAGTTGTAACTTCTACATACTTTGCTATAATATTTTAAAACTTCAAACATGTATCGTTCGGCTCTTTGTGGACTTTTCTACTGTTTCTAAACAATTCTGCAAATATTTATAGTTTTTGAAATAACTGAATTGGTTGAAAAATATATTAAAGCCGCGAGATGCGTTGGATGGCCCGCAGTCGCTACCTGCCCTCTCCTCGCTGCCCGCCCCTATGCACCATCGCCGCCCTTGACGCTCGAAATTTTACGCACAGTCTGCTAGCTTAAGTCTAAAATTTCATGACAATCTAACATTTGTTTTACCCCATTTCAAATTCACCAAATATCAGATTTGGAAACAAAATAGCCACCAAGCTGTAGGTCGTGGAGCCATCCCATAGCCATCCCATAATAATTTAAAATGTTCCTTTGGATATCCCAGACAGATGTATTTGGGTTTTGTTTGCAAATTGTGAAAACAATGAGATGCTGAGTCAGCACTTTTGTTTGTGACGTTTCTTTAACCACCAAGACCGCATCTCAAACATTGTGGTTTCATGTGTTATATCGTTTTGTTCAGCTTGATCCCCCGAACACGTGAACACTCTTTATACGCGATTCAGACAAACCATGAGAGACAGAGGAGAGTCTGTCATATAATCAACCTCAGATCTGTCGGTTCTGTCCTGATGATGGAACAGTGGACCAGCTCGACACCCTCTCCAGGGTGCTGGAGGGTTCAGTTTACTTTCTCCCAGAAATCCAGACAGATCTCTTCTGTTAGAGTTTCTGTTGGACAGGGAAGAAAACTAAGGAACTCTAGAACTTCTGAGAACGTTTTATTGTCTTGAATCTCTTCTAGAACAAACATGAAGATCTACTGCAGTGATGGAACAGTCACTGATTCTGTACAAACTGATCCTGTTGGGTCAGAACCAGAACCTGCAGAACCAGAACCTGCAGGTTCAGAATGAAAGGATTGACCTGTGAAGACTCCATCTTCAGAACAGCAGCAGGAAGGTGGTCAGGAGGCAGGAAGATGTTCAGGTTGATGTTAGAAAGGAGAGGCAGCATTCATGGAGACCAAAGCAGCAGATCAACACCAGAGAACACATCAGCAGCTGCAGCTGACATGGTAGCTGATCTCCACCTTTCTTCACTTCAGGAACATCCAGCTTTACTCAGATGAGGAGACACTTTGAACAACTGGAACAGTTCATCCACTGGAGGCTGGAGGTTCCAATGACAAACCTCTGGTTCTTCTTTGGATTTTGAATCAGAAATGTTTTAGACTTTGACCTGCAGAGAAGCTCCAGTTCAGAACTTTAGAACTTCAGACCGCAGGTTAAATGGTTGTTGTGTTTCTCTCTGTGTTAGAATCTGAGTTCAGAGGATCATGTTCAGGATTCTGCTGGTTGTTGGAACCTCTTGAACCTTTTTTCTTCTTGTTAATCCAGAAACCAACAACAAGAGCCAGAACAGCAAGAAGAAGACCTGACAGAGGTATTAGTCCAAGATGACCATGACTGTCTCCATCCTTGTTCTCTCCATCTTTGTCTCCTCTCCCTCCTCCTTTCTCTCCTGCAGAGACAGAGATGATGATGATGATGAAGATCAGAATGTTCTCCTCTTCCTCATCAGCTGCTTCCTGCAGAGTCTCATCAACAACATCTTCAGAAAACACGTCTGATCTGAGACCTTTCACTCTGACATACATTCACTCTCATCCACACACTCAATGGAGGAGGAGGAGGAGGAGGAGGAGGAGGAGGATGAGACACACACAGTAAATGCTCACCTGGAGGAGGTAGAGACACCTGCAGATGGATGGTGGAGATCAGACTCATCTCTCTCTGTGGATCATTTTGTTGTTTGACTCTACACTGATATATTCCAGTGTCATTAATGGTCACATTCTTCAGAACCACAGACAGATCTCCATCCTTCATCTGATCCAGAGACACTCGGTTCTTGAAGGATTCATGCTGATCGTCTGAATCCTCACCACCACTTCTGTATTTAAACACATATTTCTCCTGCAGGTCAGGTCTGGTCCACTCAAAAGATAAATCCTTGTAGATGTTTGTATCTTCACATCTCAGAGTGACGTCATCTCCAGGTTCAGCAGTGATGATCAGATCTGCATCAGAGATCAGAGATCAGAGATTACAGAGGACTCCGTTCTGTTAATTGGAATAATAATCAGTAACATTGAACAGAATTTATTATTAAGGATTCGTGATCCAAATGTAAACACAGTTGGAAACAAAACCTAACAATTTCAAATTAAATAAAAACAAACTTACAATCAAACAACAAACTTCAAAACCTAATAGCTTAAAGTATATATAAATTGCAAATTACCTTTTGGGGTATTTAAGTGTACTAAATATTTAACAACTCCAGCGCGGTTCATTGATCTGTTTACGCGCTCCTGAGACGGGCTGGGAATGTCAGGGTCACTCCGATACGATGCGATTCAAGACTTATGTTTCTCAAAACCAACAGCAATATTTGATACCATGAATATCGTGAATCTCAATACCAATTAAATAGTACTCAATAGGACAAACATTGCAATAATCAAAATATTACCTTAGACACTAAAATATATTACTGGGTTTTCTAGAAATATATATCTTATTTTCCCGTAAACATCCTGTTTAGAATAATTTATGAACAATATTTTAGTTTAACTTCCTTTGAAAAAGTAAAATAAAATTATCAATACATATGGTTTCTTTATGGTAACAGTAACATACATTTAACGGTAAGTAATAAACAAAGCTCCAATTAAGAAATAAAATGTTAGGACGGAGAGTGAAACTGTTCATGAGAAGTGCCCCCCCATGGAATTCCATGATGTATGTTTTAAAAACGATTAAGGAAACGAGGGGATCGGGAATCGTTGGTGAGTTGAATGTGTTGTTAGTTCGCTGTGTCGATATTTGGTCCCTCTTTTTCTGAGTAATCCTCTAAAAGCCTGATCTCTGAGCACCAGCCCCTCCCCACCCACAAAAGGTAGCAGATCCTGACATTGTGACATCACAAAGTGGGGAACCGCCCCTTCCAGGAAGAGTCTGCACTGTCAGCTCCGCCCCCAGGATAGCGGTGATCAGCGGAACACTTCTGTTTTTCTTTACACAATATGCACATTCATCTGTGCAAAAGTTTGGATGTTGTTTGTTTTTGTGGGAGAACTGCAGTTGAGAGTGGGCGGG
>NW_023417168.1:6443-8126 GCF_002922805.2 Oryzias melastigma | reverse complement strand
ACCAATAGAGACACTTGCTGTCAGTTTAAAGCGTTTTTAAAGGAGTTATTGATCCCAGAAGTTAGCTTTCTAGCTAGCTTTGTTTACATTACCCTTCTGCTTGAGCTGCTGCCGTTTTCTGGTGATGACATTTTGTGATCTTTTCATGACATGCAGACTTGGAGTGGAGTATTTATCCGGAATGATAAGATGAAATATAAAGCTCTGATCATAATGAGAATAAATGAAATATCCGATCCTGATCGGACAAAGGAGTCCGATTCCGATCGAGTCCCAAATCACGTGATCGGCCCCGATTTCCGATCACGTGATCGGATCGGGACATCCCTAATAGGTAGGTAGATGGTGTGGGATATAGTGTTAAAAGCTGCGCTAAGGTTGAGAAAGAATAGAATAGTTAGGAGTCTGTGGTGAGTAGGAGGTCATTGGTGATTTTGATTAATGTGGTTTGACTGGGGACAATGGTAGAGCTACAGTGAAAGAGACTAGGACGGGGTCTGAGATGGTGAGATCAACGGGTATACAGTTTGAGGGAGTCAGGTCCAAACAACAAACTACATCCAGAGTGTAACCGTAAACATTGGTGGGAAAATCAGTATATTGTCCTCACTTGTGGTCAAGAATTCTGGGTCATGACCTAAAGAACGAGATCCAGACTACAAGCGGCTGAAATGAGTTTTCTCCGGAGGGTGGCTGGGCGCTCCCTTAGGGATAGGATGAAAAGCTCGGTCTCCCGGAGAGAGCTTGGAGTAGAGCCGCTTCTTCTCCACATCCTGGGGAGACAGTTGAGGTGGTTCGGGCATCTGGTCCGGATGCCTCCTGGACGCCTCCCTGGTGAGGTGTTCCGGGCATGTCCCACTGGGCGGAGGCCCCGGGGAAGACCAGGACACGCTGGAGAGACTATGTCTCTCTGCTGGCCTGGGAACGCCTCGGGGTCCCCCCAGAGGAGCTGGAGGAAGTGGCCGGGGAGAGGGAAGTCTGGGGGTCTTTGCTCAGACTGCTGCCCCCGCGACCCGGATGAGCGTTAGAAGATGAATGGATGGATAGTTAGCATGCCTCTTTTGAAAACAGTTACAGTGTCTGGACATATTATGCTCATTCAGTAGCATCATATTTCACTAAAACAATTCTACCACTACCAAACATTTCCACTAGTCCAGGAGGCGATGGGCCTCACTGTCAACTTTCTTCTTTTATTTACAGCAGATTTTTTTTTACATTTACTAGAAATCATCAAAAAGAGTTTGGGTTCATAACAGCTTAAAATGTTCTTTAACAAATCACAACAAATCATACACACCATTCTAGAAAGTGCTAAGAACCCCATATTATTGAATCTATGACAGCAGCCTTTGGGCCAATAGAAATTTGACCACAGGCAGACTTTGGACATGCCTGAGTTAAAGTGATGAAGGTTCCTCAAATTCTGCTGCAGGTCTGTCAATCATTTTCTAAAACTGTGTTTGTTTTTTCAGATCCTCCATCAGAGCCAATCATCATCTACTCTACTTTGAGATAGTCGTCTCTTCTGAGAATCTTCTGGACTCAAACTGATCCTCTCAGATCCTGAAACCAGATCATTTTTTCATGTAAGGATGTTTAAATGTTTATATTTGAATCATAAAACCTTTATTGATACACACATTGTGTTCTTATCAGGATTAAGTGGGTGGATCCCAAAAA
>NW_023417168.1:3455-5383 GCF_002922805.2 Oryzias melastigma | reverse complement strand
CTCCTGCCATTCTTCACACGCCGGGGAGACTGCAAAGGAGGGGAAACCGAACACCATCCCGTCCTCCCACTGAACGAACATTTTTGGAGAGAGAGAGAGAGAGAGAGAGAGAGAGAGAGAGAGAGAGACCACAGGGCGACAACACCAGATCCAGGAAATAAATCCAAGTCTGTCCTGACAAAGTTCATGCAGGTAAAACGGGGCGCAGAAGACAGCAGCTTTGGCAGGCTGGAGTCCCATGAAGGCAGGAGATCTTCTGGCACAGCTCAGCAGGGCAGCTCCTGCTATAAAGGCAGCCACACAGGTGATGTCAATAAGGCAGATTACCTGTGAGGCTGAGGCATGGCCACGACAGTTCTAATGAACGATTCTGTTGTAAATGTTTGTCCTGAGATGAATAAAGCTTGTAGTGAGGAGTTTGTGTGATCTGAGCTGCAGTCTGGCGCTGGTTCTTCTGGTCAGGAAGCTTCACACTGACAAGTGTTACCCACACCTCTCTGTGGGTAACACTTCTGCTAAACCAGATGCACGTTAACATCAACACCCCTGCTAGGCGCTAAAAAACAGAATGCACAACCACAAACAACAGAGTCCTCTTAACTTTAAAAAGGGGCGGAGACCTCAGAGAACTCTAAGTTTCCTGAAGAAAACCTGCTACCGACCAGGTTTCGTTCACAGACTCAGTTACCAAAGTGATTGATTCTGAGTTCAGCTTAACCCGCTTCTTGGAACGGGCTTGGTTTGACCCATTTTCCCGGGTTTGAGTTATCCCTCTTTCTGGAACCGAAAACTCAGAGTTTTGGTGAATTTGGAGTTCAGGAACTCAGAGTTCCAACAAAACCTGCTTCTTGAAACGGGCCCCAGGTCTGCGGTTGGAAAGCCTGCAAACAGTTAGAATAGAATAGAATAGAAAATACTTTATTAATCCCTTTGGAAGTCCTCAGGGAAATTCAGGTACCAGCGTCCGTACAGCACACAGATGGAGTAAAATAACAAAATAGAGTAAAATAGACTTAATGTAGCTAAATGTGCAAATTGAAAAATAGTAAATAATGCAGAAAATCAACATTGCACGAAACCCTGAGTGATTGGACATATTGCACTGGTGAGAGTATTGCTCATGTATTCCGGTTATTGCTCGTGTGATTTGTCAGGTGGCTACGCCCCTCCCCTCTTGACCCTCCCTCTCCCCCTCCTGCCGAATGCAGAGTTGTACAGCTTGAGTCTCTGAGTCTGTTGGTCCTGCTCTTAGGGAGGAGCAGCCTGTTGCTGCTCAGGCTTCTCTGTTTCCCGATGACAGAATGCAGAGGGTGGCTGGTATTGTCCATTATAGCCAGCAGTTTGTTAAGTGTCCTCCTCTCTGCTACTGTCACCAGGGGGTCCAGCTTCATGCCGACCACAGAGCCCGCTCACCTGATCAGTTTGTCCAGTCTGTTAGCACTCCTCTTTGTCAGGTTGCCCCCCCAGCAGACCACGGCGTAGAAGAGAGTGCTGGCCACCACAGACTGGTAGAACATCCACAGGAGCTTCTTGCAGATGTTGAAGGATCCCAGTCTCCGTAGGAAGTACAGACGGCTCTGGCCCTTCTTGTACAGGTGGTCTGTGCAGCGTGTCCAGTCCAGCTTGTTGTCCAGCCACAGCCCGAGGTACTTGTAGTCGTCTACAACCTCCACCTCATCTCCTCTGATGGTCACTGGTTGTGGTTGTGGGCTGGACTTCCTGAAGTCGATGACCAGCTCCTTGGTCTTCGAGGTGTTAATCTGGAGATGGTTCATCTGACTCCAGGAGACGAAGTCAGTGATTAGACTCCTGTACTTGTCCTCCCCGTCGTCCCTGATACTCCCCACAATGGCTGTGTCGTCAGCAAACTTCTGTATGTGACACAGCTCCGAGGTGTAGCAGAAGTCTGAGGTGTAGAGGGTGAAGAG
>NW_023417168.1:1922-2931 GCF_002922805.2 Oryzias melastigma | reverse complement strand
TTATAAACATGCTGGAGTGGCTCCCAAGTTCAGCAGCACATGTCTTGAGGAGACGGGGGGTGGGGGGGGGCACTCTATTAGGGCCAGCTGCTTTCTTTGAGTGAAGCTTCTTCTGTTCTCCCCTCACCTGGTCAGCTGTTATTTGGGGGAGGTGTTGGTGCACGAGTCAGAAGACGAGTGCAACAAAGAGCAGTTTAGAACCTCCTATGAGTTTTCAAATCCCCTGTTTGGGTTGGTGATACCACAGCCTCACATGGGTACAGGTCTGGGGTTGGTGCTTGCATTAGAGTGCCTGTGAACCAAGGCTCTAGCTAGGCCAACTCAAAGGGAGGATTGAGGATCAGTACTCTCTCAGCCCACCACCTGCAGGAGAGCTCATACAGAACTAGGGATGTCCCGATCAGGTTTTTTTGGGCCCGATCCGATTCTGAGTCATTTGATTTTGTGTATCTGCCGATACCGAGTCCCGATCCGATACTTTTATAAGACATTTAAAACATGAATAAACTGAAGTAACAGATTAGTGTTGTCCCTTATTTTTATTTCATTAATCTTCTTTTATCATTAAAACTTAAATAAAACACTTCTGTGAAGTAGCTTTAATAAACAAGTAAAATACAGCAAATATAATCTAGGAAAAAATACAATTTTCTTGTTATATAAGTGATAATTAGTCATGTGATAAAGTTTAGTGACTTTAACTTTAACATCTTTAGAGCTATTGAACATTTTTGACCAAATGTGATTCCTGTTCTCATTTAGAATTCTTAAAAATAAATTATGACTTTGTTTTAGCATAAAATTTGATGAGTGTTCATGAATAGCTGATATCATTATTAGTTTTAACTTATTAGTTTTAATTATTTAGTTATTTTTAAGATTATGTTCTTATTTTTTAAGTTCTTAAGACATCACATTTTGGTTTTATTACCACTGTAGTTAATTTTCTTAACTGTTATTTCTCTGTCAGATAAATCAAACAGGCATATCAAAGGACAGCTGGGGTCCT
>NW_023417168.1:0-1735 GCF_002922805.2 Oryzias melastigma | reverse complement strand
TTTTAAAAGAGTTATTGATCCCGGAAGTTAGCTTTCTAGCTAGCTTTGTTAGCTTTTGTTTACGTTAGCCTTCTGCTTGAGCTGCTGCAGTTTTCTGGTGATGACATTTTGTAATCTTTTCATGACATGCAGACTTCTAGTGGAGTATTTATCCGGAATGATACGATTAAATATAAAGCTCTGATCATAATGAGAAATAATGAAATATCCGATCCTGATGGACAAAGGAGTCCGATTCCGATCGAGTCCCAAACCACGTGATCGGCCCGATTTCCGATCACGTGATCGGATCGGGACATCCCTATACAGAACCTGTGTGGTTTGGGCAGCAGACAAAAGTGGTTTTGACAATCTTCTGTTGTGGAATCTGGCTTTTAGCATATGAAACACTAGTCCTGTGGCAGGGAGGGGTTTGGGCAGGAGGTAGAGAACTAACATCATCTGCCTTACTTCAGCACATGGGTTGGACTCTACCATTCTGGAGTTACTCACAGTGAGAGATTTCAGGCTGGTTTGATATTTGATGTATAATTTAATAGCGCTTTCCACCCTCCTTCGAGGGCCCAAAGCGCTTCACAGTCACAGACCCATTCACCCATTCACACGCACATTCACACACAGGTGGTGGCTCCGCTGCCAAACACTGGCTCCAACCTCCCACCAGAGGCAATTCGGGGTTCAGTGTCTTGCCCAAGGACACTTCGACACATGGGGGGGCAAGGCGGAGTCGAACCTGCTCACTTCCGATCAGGAGTCGACCGCCCTACCACTGCACCACGGCCGCCCCGTGTTTATGATAAACCCCCAACTTGACAAGCAAGTAATGGAAGAAAAAGTGTTTGGACCCCGCCCCCCCAAAAAAGAAAGGGCAGAGTACAGTGCGCACTCCGTACAGTCAACCCATGGGCAGAGCTCCCCTCGAAAAAATATATTTAGGTACAGTCAAGGTAAGTGAATTAAATTGGGGCTTTGAGAGGGTCATAAGGGTTAAGATTATGGCATCAGAAGGTTAGCGTTGAGTGAATTCCAATTCTTAAATGAAGGGGTTGGTTAAGTTTAGGCTTAGTGTCCTTGATTAGGTTTAGAAATGGGAGGGCTAAGGTTCAGGCTAATTAATCAGAGTCCCTGGGGTTAAGTTTAGGGTCTTCCAGAGGGGAAGGTTTAGATCAGTGAAGATAATAATTGGGAGAATAGACTTGTTAAATTTGGGGCCTTTTTTGGAGTTCATGCCGTTGGAACAGACAGTCATGTCTCTGCGCTAGCGTTGTTACCTGTTGTAATTTCAAAGTGTCGTCAGACAAGTCCTTAGCAACCGCTGCCAGTGTTGTTAGCTCCTGTCGTTTCCCACTGTTGTCAGACATGTCCTTAGCAACAGTCACTAGCATTGTTAGCTTTTGTCGTTTCACAGTGTAGTCAGCCAAGTCCTTGGCAACAATTACTAGCGTCGTTAGCTACTGTCATTTCCCAGTGTCGTCAGATGAGCCCTTAGCAACCGTTGCTAGTGTCGCTAGCTCCTGTCGTTTCACAGTATCATCAGACAAGTCCTTGGCAATAGTTGCTAACATCGTTAGTTCCTATCATTTCACAATGTCGTCAGACAAGTCGTTAGCAACAAT
The DNA here is from genome assembly GCF_002922805.2 of Oryzias melastigma. Classification (NCBI taxonomy): domain Eukaryota; kingdom Metazoa; phylum Chordata; class Actinopteri; order Beloniformes; family Adrianichthyidae; genus Oryzias; species Oryzias melastigma. The sequence goes on along the minus strand of NW_023417168.1, from coordinate 119 downwards.
TGCTGGTGCCGTTAGCTCTTTTCGTTTCACAGTGTCATCAGACAAGTCCTTGGCAATAGTTGCTAACATTGTTAGTTCCTATCATTTCACAACAGTGGCGGGCCGTCAGGGCGTGTCAG
>NW_023417167.1:8816-22754 GCF_002922805.2 Oryzias melastigma | reverse complement strand
TCACGGACAGTCAGAGCGGCACAGACCAGCTGGACGCCGTCCTGAAGCCACCTCCTCACCTGAGCGATGTCGTCCTTGTACAGGCCCCTCTTCAGACGGACCCAGGACTTGGGCTTCAGGTTGGTGACCTCCTTGACCACCTTCAGCACGTCCGTCATCTCTTTGATGGGAACCATCTGCTGGTTCCAGAAGCCCATCCTCAGGTTGCCGATGCCCTCGATGGCCGCTTTGACGTGCGTCTGCTTGTAGGACTCCACGTAGATGTAGCCTTTGACGTGGTCGGGCGCCACCACCGACTTGATCTGCAGCGGCTGAAGGAGGTCACATGAAGATTAGTGTTTCTGATCAGTAAACATGAGCAGACATGAGTTACCAGCTTCAGTATCTGCAGTAGAACCTTCAATCCCAGATTTGTGATCCATAAAAACCGTCTTACTGTGTCAGTGAACTGGTAGGCGATGAACTTCCTCATCAGAGCGATGGCGGTCGCCCTCTCCTCGCCGATCTACACGGAGAGAAATGACGTTTTAATCAGACCCGATGAGTAACAAACTTCTGGAAGCTGAAAGCGAAAACGTCAGATTCATTAAACAACGTGTCAAAGTCAAGGCCCGGGGGCCGGATCCGGCCCTCCAAGTAATTCTATCCGGCCCTCCAGATCATTATATTTTATTGTTATTATTGACCCGATGTTATCTTGAGCTCATTTCTAACTTGTATAATTTTAACAAAATATATTTTTATGGAGAGTAAAATATTGAAAGTTATTTAAGGTTTAAGTTGATTTATTCTGGAATAATATTCCTGTCTTTTTATTGTTCAGAATTATGTTAAAAAGTTACAGTTTTAACATTTTAAAAATTGTCATTCTGCAGCTTTTTGGACTATTTTGACATTTACTAAGATTTTTCAGGCTATTTTGGAGTTTATCTAATATTTCAGCTACATGCTAGCTGTTTTGGCTAACCTTAGTTTTTTTGTTTTTTTTTCTTACTTTAGCATCTTCAGCTATCAGCACTACCATCTTCAGCGTTCAAATTCATCTTCCAGCATTCACACTAGCATGATCACAGGTAATGCTATATATCTAGTTCATAATTAGGTTAATCAGTTACAGTTTTAAAGTTTCAAAAATGTAGTTTCAGAGTGTTCCATAAATATTTATCCTGTTCGTCCTGTGACCTCAGACATGTTTGGATGTTGGCCCTTTGAACGATTGAGTTTGACACTCCGGCACTAAACCGACTTCAGGTCTTAGGAAAGTCATGGAGGAAACCGGCTCCAAACGGCAGCTGTAAAACGGGTGACTTTCAAAATAAAAGCATGGCCTGCTTCCTCTCACGTTGTGATTATTGGGAAAAATCTTGACATCAGACGTGCGTTTACACACCTTACACTTGACCGTCCACAGGTTGGGGTCTCTGGTGAGAGAAAGAAGAGCAGGTGTAAAAAACTGGGTTTACAGGTGTCTCCCAGCTGATTGGTGGATGAGCGTTCACCTACTTGACACCAGGAAGCAGCTGCTGCTGAGTGATGTCATCAGAAAGCTCCTCAGTGCCGCCATAGTAACTGCACAGAACAGATTTTAGTCACGTTCTCATCAAACTCCAGAAAAGACAAAAGAGTTTTGATTTTATTAATAACATTGGAAGCTTTCATAAAGACTTTGGTGATCTCCTGGCTGTATGTCAGTGAGCTACGACCAGAATGAAACCATGGATGGGTTATTTTTATGGCTGATACTGATAACCGTTATTTCTATTTTTTTTTCTGCGGTTCTGAGGAAATCGCAGATCCAGCGAGGCGTCGTCACTTACTGCTCTCCCGCTGAAGACTTGGCGTACTTCTTCATGTAGTATTCTCCCAGAGCCTCCTCTCTGGAGTCCCTGAAACACAGCAACACATCAGTCAGCGGATCAGTCGGAGATGTTTGGGTTCCAGACACAAACAGAGGAGTAGACGTCGACCCAAACGGGTTTTTCAGGACCAGCACCAACTATTAATAGGCAAGAAGACAGACGACCGATATTTGGAGCCAACATTCATTTGAAATGTAATTATTGGCATCAACATTTAGAATAATAAAAAAGACCAATAGTTTGTTTTGTTTTACAAAAAACAAATACATAAAAGTCAATAAATAGCTCCTAAAATTGCAGGGAGTAAAGTTATCATAAGATTTATTTTAAGTGAAATAAGTCTCTGAGTTCTCATAATAAAGTAAAACTTCACCATAGATGAAATGACTTATCTTTGTGATGAGGAGAAATAAAAACAAGAAGTGCAGGGAGTAACAGGACTTATAATAATGTCAAATAAAAGGAAAATAAATGAACAGATCCCTGAAGTTTTATCACATAAATTAAACAGATAAATGTAATTAGAGAAAAACATGACTGTTAAATCTTCAGTCGTTCCAGGTAATCATCTGACTATCGAGACAAAATTTATTTTAAAAATGTTTTCTGTTAATGGGAGAATAAAACCACACAAAATAACCAGCTCAATAATATTGACATCCAGATAAATGTCAAAATAACAAACGTCCGCGCCGATATTCAGTCGACCTGCAGACGGCTGAGGCTGATCTTCAGCGCGGTGAACATAAACCTTCACTGAAGGTTTTCCCATGAGAGAAACAACCACTAAGCCCGTTACCTCCAGAGGTTCTGCAGCCGTCTGGATCCAGAATGATCGTCTTCCAGAACCACGCGGCCCAGGTTAGACACTGAGGAGTCGAGGAGCGTTTAATGATGAAGAAACGGTGAAACCTCGTTGGATTTTGGCTAAAACACAGAAAGGAGTCTTACCTTCAGCCTCTTCTGCTCCGGACCAACCAGTGAGGAAGAGGAGGGCCGACGGGGACCAGAGGAAGGAGAAAAACAACAAAATACAGGTGAGAGGAGGAAGAGGAGAGCATGGAGGAGCAGGGCATTCAGGCAGCAGCAACACAAAGCATGATGGGAAAAATTAAACAGAAAGACGAGGTGATTAATGGTGGAGGGGCGTGGAGACGATGGAGAGCTGGACGAGGACGCCTCAGTAGAAACACTGCTCTTCTTCATCAGTTCAGACTCTTCTTTACAGTTTAACGGATTCTCTCTGTGTTAACAGCTGAAGATGAAGAGGAACCAGGAGAACCAGGAGCCAAAAACTGGTTCTGAGTCCAGACGGATTCTCTCCTTCTAAGCTGGTTTCAGTTCAGACAAAAACAGCTGCTCCAGGAGACCAGAGGTTTCTGCCCTTGTGGTCGTCCTGGATTTGATCAGACAAAGTCTTCAGTCGTTCTGAAATTAAGCCTCATTAGACCCGTTAGATGACTCGGTCCTACAGGTTCTGTGGAACCAGCTGACCACCAGAACAGGGAGAGTTCATGTTTGGTGGAAGAGGCAGAACAGTGAATCCAGCTCAGGAGAAGTTAAAAACCACCAACAGGTCAGTGAAATGTGGGCGTCGTCTTTCTGATTTTAAACCACAGAGATACCAAACAGAAGTTCTGATCCGAGGAGTTTTAGATGACCTTCTTCACTCAGACCATCACGGAGAAGTTTGAGGAGAACATTTAGTCGTAGGCGTACAGCATCATTTCTTGAAACTTTAATTAAAAACAAACTTCAGGAACTTTGATGACAGAAACACGTTCAGAGACTTCCTGACTGAATATTTCTGTTGGGTTCTTCAACAGTCACGATGAGGAGGGCCAGCACCGGGGATGCACGGATAACGGATCCCTGCATCACAGCTCTCTGTGATAGGCTGCCACCGTTAGGAGACTAATCGACTATTATAATAGTCCATTAGGGGTTATTTTATATTAGATGGAGTCAGAGTTTAGTAAAGTTGAACGTTCAGCACCAAAAAATGCACTTCTTTTAAATTTGAGTTAATGAGACCAAAACTTTATCTTTTGTGAAGAATAGTTCCTTTGTTTAAGAAGATAATCTCATTTAATGGATGTTTAGTCATCATTCACACTATAGTGATCCTCCTGCTCCTTTCTCTACGGTTTTAACACGTAAAAACTCAATCACATTTTCAGTGATTTTAGCTATCTTGCATGAAAACATTCAGCTTGTTCAGGACGTTACTGCTTGTACTTTTGGTATTCATAAACTTTATAGTTTTTGAAATATTGAGCAAAATACGCCCCAAAGGAAATTGAATGAGAAAGTCTTCAAAGTTCAACATTTTAAGAAGATTAACATCAAACCTTTAAATATATTCATGTCTTTATCTGTTATAGTCATTTTCAAAAAATTAGAGTTTAGCTTCTATTTTAGCAACAGGCTAACGTTTTTGGCTAATTTTGTTTATTAAGGAGTTTTGGGCTATTTTGGAGTTTAGCCGGTATTTAAGCAGCGAGCTAGCTTTTTCTGGCTAGCTTGGCATCTATGAGGTCTGTTTGGGCTAATCCTGAGTTCAGCTCATATTTAAGCAACACACTAAATACTTTTGTAAAATTAGCATTTATCAATAATTTTTTCACAATTTTATTACAAATTTAGGTCACCATCGGCGCTCTTTCATAGTAAATTTCCAGTCTTCTAACAAATTTAACATTTTGCAAACAGCTTTTGCATTTTCAGCAAAAGTCAATTGCGTCACCATTTTCAACAAAAAGCTTCAGCATCTTTAGCAACTACTTTCAGCATAAAGCCTTCACACTAGTAATTTCATGGGTAATGTAACTTCTCTAGTTTAATCTCACTTTAATCCCAGAAGCTAATGAAGCACAAAGGCTGCAAGATTCATTAAAAGTTTAATAAACCATCATCTTTATCGACTTTATTTTTAGTTAGTTTAAAGTTAATGATGGTTAACATCTGTGCTTCACATCTACAGTACTTTGGACGACCCGATTAGTCGACTTTTACAATAATCATCTGTGGCAGCTCTAATCTGTGAGCAGTTTCCTGAAGCACCAACATCCACTCAGATCCTGATGCTGTTCTGACTTCCACCTGAGAACTTTGTCTCAGCAGCTGGAACAGAAACCAGCTTCAAACAGGTTTTGGTTTGGTGTTCTGAACCCTCAAACCGTGCATCCCCAGTGAGGCCGGTGTGGGACGAGGGGACGGATGTTTAATGGATTCAGAGGCAGAAACAGGATTACCGTTAGCTGAGCGCCACCATCATGGCGGCGAGGAACAGAGAGAGAGTGCAGTCAGAACACATCACAGCAGCAAACAAACATCACACTGCGGTTCTCTTCCTGAATCGGGTCCAGTTCAAACCAGTCGGGCTGGGTATCCATAACAACTTCCAGATATGATTCAATTTTGATTTCTTTGTTTTTTTCATTCTTTTGATTCTCTCAATTCATTTCGATTTTGAGTTTACAAATTTAGACACATTTGTTCAGAAATACATTAATAATCTACTATACGTTTTGAATATGTAGTATTTATCATAATGAAATTGTTAATAGCATTGTGTTACATGGATTCTCAAACGGAGAAGCTCTAGCAGAAATTGCACACAAAATGTAAAGTGTTAAGAAAAAAACATAATTATTTGCAAATGAAAATATTTAATATTTGCTTTTAGAAACTCTCCATTGCTTTCATTTTTTTACGTTTGCAAACTTATCCTTTTTTGCATTCCTAAAATATTTTTGCACTTGCAAAGTTTTATTGTTGCTTTCAAAAACATTTTTTGAAAACTTTTATTTCAGCTTTAAAAAATATATTTTTTGCATTTTTTAACTTTTTCTGCTATCAAAAAACAATTTTGCATTTGAAAAAATATGTTTTGCTGTCACAAAATATTTCTGCATTTTCAAACTTTTTTCGCTAAAAAAATATTTTTACATTTGAAAACTTTTATTTTGCTTTCAAAAAATTTTTTATTTTGCGTTTGCAAACTTTTTCGCTTTCAAAAATAGTTTGTTTGTGTTTGAAACTTTTTTCTTCCTTTAAGAAAATATTTTACGTTTCAAACTTTTTCTTAACTTTCAAAAATATGTCTGCATTACCAAACTTCTTTTTTTGGTTTCAAAAACATTTTTTTAATTTCAAAAATACTTTTTGCATTTGAAATGTATTTTTGCTTTCAAATAATATTTCTGCGATTGCAGCACAAATGTTTTAGATGTTTTGTGTCTCATCTCACTTTCGCCTTCTTTAATTTTGCGTTGTTATGTGTAACGTTATGCCATCCTGCTGATTTGCAAAATATTTTCAAAAGCAAAAAAAAAGTTCTTGAAACCAAATATTAAATATCTTTATTTGCAAATTATGAATTTAATGAATTCTTAACACTTTGTTTGCATTTTAGAAAATGTTGATTTCAAATCAGAGACTTTTGTTTAAAATATTGTGGCACAATAATCACTCCATACAGACTGATCCAAATCGATTACATCAATCCAGTCCTACAAACCAACCAACTGAAATCCTCTGAGGACCAAAAGTCCTCCCAGCTGTAAAACACACACCTGTTCACACAATCGCTGCTGCTAACAGGCTCACAGAAACACTTTCTTTATGAAAGCAACATTCCTCACGACAGACACACAAAGTTACACACAAAACTGGTTCCACGGACCTTTAAACTCACAACAATGAACTGAAATGAGCCATAAAATCTGGATGTTCAGTCAGCCGAAGAGAAAGATGGAACTGATGGAGCTAATCTGATTTTTCAGAACAAAAATCAAAATCCTGCAGGAGACGAGAAAACAAAAAACGAAGCCGAATGAGGAGGAACCAGCTCCAGAACCTGAAAAACTCTACAGAGAACCCGGACCGCTTCACCTGGACTAGTCAGCCGCAAAACCAGATTGAGGACGGAGTTAAAGGCCTTCGTCGGATCTGCTGCGGGTGTTTTCTATGAGGTGGATCCGATTCTACTGAAACTTTTACCAAAGTGTCATCGATCCTCACAAGTTTCAGCAAACACACTTTTGTCTTGAATTTTGTCAATATTTGACTTCTTTTAGCACATCAGCCCAGATCAGAGAGGATCAGTGGCGGTCCTCCACAGCCTCACTTTCATCTCAAACGTTCATTCAGAGCGACGGATCTCACCTTTCTCCAGAATGTCTTCACTTTCATCCGCCCAGTGATCCTCTTCATCATCCTCATCGTCCACATCTGCAGACACGCAGGAGGACAAAGTTAAGCTCCGCCCTCAACAGCAGCAGCAAGTGCACCATGAAGCTCCGCCCCACCAGCTTCATCCAGGATGAACCCTCCGTGCTTTGGCTTCTTCCTGGGGCGGTCATCATCCTCGTCCTCTTCCTCCTCTTCGTCATAATCGTCCTCATCATCCAGGTCCTCCCCCTCCTCCTCGGCTACTTTGTCGCTGCCCACAGGGCTGTTCGTCTCCTCCTGATGACCAAATGTTTATGAAAATTACTGAAATATTCTAAAATGACGAAATAAAAATCCATTAAGATTCATGAAAAATGAAAAACTCAAAAATACAAACTGCACAAATGCAAGAATGTTTTAGTTTCTACAAGCTGTTTGGAAAAAAAATATTTCCTCTGTAAATCTGTTGTTCCTAGACTCTAAACCTGGTAACTCATTGTTTAATAATTAGAAATAGAATTTTCTGGTTCTGGGTCTTTGAAACTTGATTACATCACTGATATTAATGATCCTTTATAACCTGAATCTGTTTTTGTAGTATTAATATTTGATGTTAAATCCTGAACCAGATATTGATAATTCATGTAGATAAAACGGTCGAGTCGGGGTGGGATTATATAAGTTCGTTTCCTTCCACTCCCTTTCAAGCGATCTACTTGTGATTTATTGTGCGATATGTTATTTCATGTATTATGACCTGATTCATTCATTCATTCATTCAGAATAAAATCCTTTAAAAAGATCAGCTGTCTGTAACATTTCCCAACAGTTTTCCCTCCTTTACTGAGCTGTTAAAAAACTTCACACAGATGTATATGTGTATGTTTCACAGCTGAGAACGTTCCCTCTATGAATTACAGCGCCAAAAAATAAAAGAACATTCTCTAAATGCAGCACTATGATTGTAAGTTGTTGTCATTAGAGAAAATGAAGATCTCAATAATATGTCATAGAATGACAGCCTCACAACTTAGAGTCATTCTCTGATCGATTTGATTTCTTATATGTTAGTAACAAGAAATCAGAAGAAGTGAAACTGAAGAAACTACCACAACCACTTGAACCGTTAGTGACAAATCCGTGTTAACAGAGTTACAGGTCAGTAAATAGCTTTAGAATTAACCATACCATGAAAAAACAACTTTTTAACTTTTAAGTCACGTGTCAAAGTCAAGGCCCGGGGGCCGGATCCGGCCCTCTAGGTAATTCTATCCGGCCCTCCAGATCATTTTATTTTATTGTTATTAATGACCCGATGTTATCTTGGGCTCATTTCTAACTTGTATAATTTTGACCAAATATATTTTTATGAAGAGTAAATTATTGAAAGTAATTTATGGTTTAAGTTGATTTATTCTGGAATAATATTCCTGTCTTTTTATTATTCATAATTATGTTAAAAAGTTACAGTTTTAAAGTTTTAAAAATGTATTTTTAGAGCGTTCAATAAATGTTTATCCTGTTCGACCCGCGACCTAACGTGTGTTTTGGATTTTGGCCTCCTGTGTGATTGAGTTTGACATCCCATCATCTATATGGTTATAGTTTACTCTGAAAGACTTAAGAAAATCATGGCATGGCCTTGGGCTGTGGATCATTGCTTAGGTGGTGATTCGATTCACGAATCGAACCACAATTCTTACTTTTTAATATAATCTTTATTCGGCCCCAGATAATACTTTACTACGTACACTCTATTATATTTATAAAGATCATAAATCAATGATCTTGGACGTTGCAAATATTCGTACTCAAATTTTCGGGAGCAGATTGCGAGTATTCGAGCCCCCAGATACTCGTTACAGTCCTAGTATGGCCCCTTTAAGGAAACTTGTGATGAAGACATTCTGATTCAAGAACTGGATGATGCAACCACAGGTTTGATAGATAAATCTCCACACTTTTGAGAATATCTTGAAAAATTCATGTTTTTGCTTTTAAAGACATCACATGACAATCACATGATTCACTTCCAGAGAATGGGAAACAGGGCGTCATTATTCTTACTCCCAAACCTGGAAGAGATGACCAAATTCTGGACAACCACTGACTCATTTCTTTCTTAGACCGTGATTACAAATTATGACGTGTATATAAAAACACTAAAAGAGAGCTAAAAGATGTCATTAGTGAGACACAAATGTGTTTATTGAGAAAAAGATCAATCCACAATACCATTAGACTGGTTCAGGATTTATCAGACTGCAGACTGGATTTAGGATCGAGGTTTCTGTCTCATTTTGGACTTTAACAAGGCATTTGATATTCTAGAACACACATTCATTTTCAGAGATATAAGCTCTTTTGGCTTTGGGTCAAACATCTGTTAGAATGTTTTTATAACAGTACAAAAAGCTCAGTCACCCTCCCTTATGGGACTTCTCCACATTTCACTAATAAGAGGTGTAAAACAAGAATGCAACATCTTCTCTATTGGGAACTGAAATGATGAACACCAATAAAAAAAATGTAAACATAAAAAAATCAGAAGGTTTGCTGAAGAAGTGGTAATTAATCAACTAGTCCATAACAACATAAGTATCTCACAAGTTTGGAACAAATTCTCAACATTGTTGAGTTAACTAAGAGATTTTCCAAAGCATCAGGGTTAACATTAGGTCTACAAAATTGTGATTTATTTGTAATACATGAAAAGGCTACAATATTCCCATCAAATCTTCAATGAGACGTTTTCCTTAAGTTTTTAATTAAAGTTTTGAAGAGAGGAAACAGACGGGCGCCACCGCCCGCGCAGCCGCAGTCTGACCGGGCTCTACATCCCTGTTTACCCGGTTAGCCCCGCGAGCCGTTAGCTTACCTCATTCTCCTCCGCCTCTTCGGCCTCTCCGTCGCTGCTGCGCTCGCTCTGGTTGTCGGAGAAGTCGCTGTCCTCGCTGTCAGACATGCTGCGGCTGTGAATTAATCGCATTACCGCAGAAATTAAGAAAACCACCCGGAGGAAGTCGACGTTTGAACTTAAATTCAGACCGAACACAGAAATAAGCTAAACTAGGATCCAGCCTAGCGAAGCATGCTAACAGACTTCCCGCAAGTAAAAACTAGAAGAATTCGCAGATATTACATTTAAATAGATTTTTTTAAGTGCATCTAGTTGCTATTTACCTTTTAGAATATAACAGAACCAGTTATATCCAGTTATTTGACGCTTGGCAAATTTTTTAGTCTTATTTTGGTTACCAAGATGCCCGACGCATTCCCACAGAACCGCGAGACTTCAGTACTGATTCAATTCACGCGAGATTTGAAGTAAACGATAGTTTATTATCCAGGAACTTCACTCCGTTAAAAAATAAAATAAAGACCAAACACGTTTTACACACGTCTGACATGTCAGAAATTCTGTGTGAACTGTAGCCAAAATATGTTAATAATCATAATCGGTTTACATACAGTTTGATTCACAGCCTATCTACGATTTTATTATGAATATTTTTTTTGTTTTCTTTTAATGGAATACTCAACATTGCGTTATTGAAACCTGTTGGATTGTTTAAAGCCCATAACGACAATTTTTGTCAATAAAATACTAAAACTTGGAACATTTAGAGTGTAAAATCAAAAATCAGGAATTAAAAATAATATCTAATAAAAACATAAAAAATCTTGTGCTTTAAAAATCACATTTTATTTTGGAGATGTAGGGTAAAATAAAGAAAAAAATGATCGATAAGTTCAATTCAGACTATATTGCGACATACTTCATTAATTTAACTAAAATTATTTTTAAAAGTCGTGTTACATTTACTTAAAAAAAGACTATAGTTGAGCTCAGAGTGATACATCTGTCTTTAAACACATCTTTGTCACGTTCCAAAACTGCTGTACGTCCCTCAAAAATCAGCCAATCGCGTTCGCCCTCGTGAGGAAGTGGCGGAGTGCGCATGTCGGGTCAGCTGAAGGTTTGAAAACACGTCCAGAAGCCTCGCTGCCCGAGTCCGGCGTGGATTTTTGGGGCGGCGGCATGAACAGCGTCGGGGAGGCATGCACCGAGCTGAAGCGGGAGTACGACCAGTGCTTCAACCGCTGGTTCGCCGAGAAGTTCCTGAAGGGCGACCGGAGCGGCGACCCGTGCACGGAGACCTTCCGCCGGTACCAGCGCTGCGTGCAGAAGGCCATCAAGGAGAAGGACATCCCGGTGGACGGCGTGGAGTTCATGGGCCCCAACAAGGACAAGCCTGAGAGCTGATGGAGGGAGGGCCTCACCGGGAACGAACGGGACTCCCCCTCCACCACCACCAGGGGCCGCGAGCACGCGCAGGCATGGGCCGTGAGAAGTGACGTCACAGAGCCGGCCTCTTCTCTGCAGCCGGCTTGTTGGGGCAAACGTCTGCCCCTCTGAGTGGCTTCTTTCAAACTGTCGGCAACTTTTTGAGGCGATCAAAGTTCTGATCCGGATCCTGGATGGACCAGACCCGCAGAGACATGGATCCCGCCCTTCCAGCTGCTGTCAATGCTCCTGCTTTTTTCTGTTGGTGTTTCATAAACGCAGAAGAACAGATATGAAATAGTCTCTGTTTCTGAATCGGATCAGTTCATCTTTTCTGGGGTTTTAATGGGGAAACTGGATTTAAAAGTTCATTTTATTTGTTTCAATACTTTAAGCAACACTTTTAGTTTTATTTCAAACAATGTTCTGTTTTTCCTGTATTATACGCAACAGGCAAAATATTAGCAAAGTTGAAATATCTTAAGAAACTTTATTGATCCATTAAAAAAAACAAAATAGGGAAAAGTAAATAAAGTATTTATAGTTTTCCCGTCAGGATTTGTTTTTTCCCAGAGTCTTGTCTTGTAGGCTCTCAGGCTCTGTCATTGGCTGATATTTAGCCAGCCTCTTCTCAGTTCTGCACATAAACATTTTTTAATTTTACTGGACATAACGAGGTGTTGACGTCACCCACCTCCGGCCCTCGTGAAATCTGGCCAGAGCCTCGTCCGTCACTTCCTTACACGTCTACCGCCATACTGGAACTCGTTCACCGTGATTGGTCCAAGTCGGTCTGAGTCACATGTTTAGAGGAACTACTGTCCCCAATCAGGAGTGGGATTATTCAAAGTCCACACTTTCACTGAAAACAAGCTCGGAGGAAGCTGTCAATCAAATGTTGGAGGCGGGACCAGCGAGCACCACATGCTTTCACTGAGGCATCTGATTGGTCAGTTTATAACTTGAAAAACTTGTGATAAAGGAATATCTTTCAAAAAAAATTAGGATCATAAAGAAGAGGAACTGATCGAGCAAGATTTGTTATTCTGACAACTAAAATGACAGAGTAATAACTATAGAAGTCTGTGGGACTTTGGTCTTTTTGCGACCGGCAGGTACTTCCTGTTTGGAACACAAGGGTGGGAGGGGCTTCTATGTCCACAGTTTCTACGTTCTATGGTTCTGCAGCGGGTCCACCTCTGAACAGATCAACATGTGGGCTCTGGAGGGACGCCATTATCATGATTTAGAATTTTTTAAACTTTAAAAGATTAAATCTAAAGAATTTGGTCAGAATAAGTGAACGACTTGACCCCAAAACATGAAAAAATCTTTCATGAATCGGAATAGAGCTAAGACTGACAAAACCTGAACCGAGATTCACCAGATTTACACCACTTTGACTTGTCATACTGAATCTCTTCCAACTTTGAGTCCATGCGCTAGCAGGGCATAGGCGGCCAAGGCGGGCGCCATCTGGTGGAGGGGGGCTAAATTGCAATGAGTTTTTTTTTTCTACAGGTTTACACATCACTCATTTTGTGTAAAATGTAAAAAAACGTAATAATTAAACATAAATACAATTAACATAAAAACAGAAATGAAATAAAAACAAATAATAAAAATAAAATAAGACCAAATAAGGTTTTAGGATTGGGTACTGACAGTCCAGCGGGCTAAGAGCACATACAAGAACTCGGGTTTTTGAACGTAGTCTTAGATTACTTTACCCCAGTGGCGGGCCGTGTATTTCACACCTAGGCCTTCAGTAGTGCTCCATCTGAATCAATCCAACCCTCAATAACTATTTTATGGCAATAAAACTTCTACTGCAGGTACAGCTGCCACACACACACCAAAAGCATCAACAATAACCTGATAAAATTTCAATATTATGTAGGGAGATAGCAAAATTTTACTCACCAAAAATCCAGATTATTTAAACACAAAATCCATCCTTTCTATCCTCAAGAAGATTTCAATCACTCTGTCGTGCAGAATCCATGCGTTTCGCAGATGGAAAGTGTTCCGTGGCTGTGATAAGCTGGAAAATGTTCTGGTATTCCTGAAGCCTCTTGTGGTCCAGGAGGGAGACAAACATCAGTTTTTGTGATTATGAAATCTGGTCTGTGTCTGGAAAATAATATTGTCGGTAGTGCGCGCGAGGATTTTGCGCTGCACGCGCCCGCGGTGCGTTCAGGGGCCTCGTAGATTTCCTCGTATCAGCTTCTCTCCGGCTCAACCAACGGAGTCACGGAACTCCTTTACCCGTGCCAGACGAAACTGTGCCACAACTTTACCCAGACATTCATTTTCCACCAAAAATCAGACGATGAGACGCTTTCCACTGGTAACATCTTCAAACCTGACACGCCGCTCCTCGGCACCTGTGTCCGGCACATAACGCAGAACCAGAGCGAGCTGCGAGCTGTCCAATCAAAGCTCGTGAAAATTATGACGTTTCCGTGCGCCTGCTAGCTGGCCTTCGTATCGGCTACTCCAAATCTGATTGGTTGAAGCAACAGTTTGGTCGACAATTATTTTATGCTACAGGGCCCACTGAACTGATTGTGAAGGCCTCCGGGCAGATTTCTTTGACCCTAGCAACAAATGGTG
>NW_023417167.1:8567-8786 GCF_002922805.2 Oryzias melastigma | reverse complement strand
TTCTACAGGTTTACACATCACTCATTTTGTGTAAAATGTAAAAAAAGGTAATAATTAAACATAAATACAATTAACATAAAAACAAATGAAATAAAAACAAATAATACAAATAAAATAAGACCAAATAAGGTTTTAGGATTGGGTAGCGACAGTCCAGCTGGCTAAGAGCACATACAAGAACTCGGGTTTTTGACCGTAGTCTTGGATTACTTTACCCCC
>NW_023417167.1:0-8554 GCF_002922805.2 Oryzias melastigma | reverse complement strand
CCCCCACGTGGAGAATTCGTCATAAATGAAAATGAAATAATATTGAAAGAATGTTCTTTATTTCACCCACAGAGATCCAAGAAACACGAAGCAGCAAAAGCAACAGGACGCCTTTAATTAAAACCATCTGCAGACATAAAAGCATTTGTAGCTTTCGAAGCTTCAGGACATTAAATTCCAGCATGCTGACAGATATGATTGACAACATCAATTAACATTCCTTAAAGCCCAGATTTGTGGTCAAAGCTAGAAACAGCATGTTATACGCGCAGCTAAAACTTTTCTCAGAGCATCCTGTTTTACTGAAGATGTGGAGGGGGGGGTCCATGAGGCCTCCCACAAACGCCCCCGAGGACGAGGCGGCGACATCTGGGACTTCAACGTCCAGACATCCGGATTTTTCAGAGATCCGATCTGAGTTATCGGCTCCGTCCCGTTCCTCCTTTGCACACTGATGTCCTTCACTTTCCCAGGTGAGGATTGAGGAGCCTTCAGGATGCAGATTCACTGCAGATTTGCTGCAGGGTGGAAAGGAGACTTGAGAGGAATCTGTCGATGCTCTTCTCTTCCAGGAACTCACACTGAAGACAGTCTGTCTCTCCCTGCAGAGAACATGAGACAGGTTACAACAGAAAAACTGGAGGATAAGTTCAAGCAAAAAGACAAAAACACTCCAAACCCCAGAAGAGGGAACCTTCTGTAGACCGACGTCACTGCAACCGGACACTTAAAGATCCAAATCAGTCCAAAAAATGAACAGAACAAAAAAGGTAAAAGGTTCACGAATCAGTTAAAAACTTCTTAAAACCAGACAATTTATTCACAAACAGAAAACGTCAAATCAGGAGGTCACAGGAGGAGCAGCTGCTTGAAATGGAAAGACTGAGCAGCCGGGTGCAGTTCTGCAAGTCCCCACTAGGGGGTGTTGCAAAAGCTAAATCTGTGCACTAAACTCAGGCTGTTTAAAATAACTTCAGAGGATCAACAGAACAAAGACAGAGGAAAGGTTCAAGTGTTTTTCAAGAGAATCTGGCTACAGAGAAAAAAACAAGTCCCTCCCCCATCATTTACACCTGAAATCATTGGTCAGAAGTCCACGCCTGGATCCCCGTTTTAAGGTTTCAACCTTGTTTCCCATTTCTTCTCTGTGACACCGACCCGATCCGAGTAGGAAATGTATTTTTCAAATTCCACCCTCCAAACGGAGTGATATGAAGTCCTCCGTCGCACTGAGAAACACTTTTCTTCACTTGAGTGTGTTCTGAAGCACAGAAGTTTACATTTAAATATAAGTAATGACTTTTTGTTGTAGCACGACCTTTTTAAAGATATAAAACCGTTGTTGTTATGTATATTCAAGCGCTGGAAGCTCCGCGCTGAAGCTAGCGGAGCTGCAATTATTGATGACGAAAGTGACGTCCGAAATATGAGAAACTATTCTTTCATAACTCTCCATTTGGAGGGCTAAATGAAGGGGAAGGGAAGAATTGGGATTGGGTCTCTCCGTCACAGAGAAAAAAACGTCATTTCACTAGATTTTCCTCCGGAGGTAAACGGGTGTAGTTATACAAATGTGAAGACTTATTGACTTGAAAGAAATCAAACGATGGACGTTCTCTGTCTCATCTTCATACTAAACTGTTAGACGGTCACAGTTTATTCACATTTAAAAGCTGATATTTCTTAAAAGTTTTTAAAATATCATTTTTGAAAGGGTTTCCTGAATTTCAGCTAAATTTCTGGCTAAAGTTGCGAATTTTCCGCTTCCGTCTAGAGATTGTTTTTGGTGCCATCTTGCATGTGACCAGAGGTCAAATGAATAAATGACCTCATTCTGAAGATCCAAACTTCAGTCTGTTGTGTTTCTGAGGAGGCCCGCTACAACTGCGGTCTAACAGAACTTCTAACATTACATATACGGTTTCATCTCTTGTTTCTGAGCTGCCACAAACATTTCTGTCAACACAATTCCAATTTGTCTGAGGTGCAGTGGTGATAAAGCGTCTCATCTTTAATCTGGACTCCTTCCTAACATCATAACATTCAGTTTCTGCTCGTGGAAGTTCTGAACCCGCGAGCTCAGGGAACCTCAGGAGTGTAAAAAGCCAAACAGGCCACAGGGGGCGCTACAGCTGCCAGTGACATTCACCATGATGTCCACTGTGCTGCTTTAAAACACCACAAATTCATCATCACGATGACGAAGAAGAAGAATGTTTTCTGCCTATGAAAGCTGGAAGCTCCTCTTTATGTTAACCTGCAGTGGATGCAGTTTGTTTTCCACAGACACAAAGTATTTTTTGTTTATCTTCATGAACAAAAGTCAGTGTAAATCTGGAGTTTGAGCATCACAGAAATCATTTTGTTAGAGGCAAAAGAAGAAGTGAAAGATCTGTTCACTGCGTGGGAGTTTCTGAAGGAACGCCAAATGAAAATGAATGCTGGCACGATGCGCCACGACCAGGAGCAAGTCCTGAAACAGCACCTCCTCCTCCAGAGCGCTGAGCAACAGAGCAACTGGCTCCGAGCAGAAGATCAGATTCATGAAACTAATGACACTGGACGGAATTCCAGATGCTTTTCTGGAGAAAACAAACTTATTTTGGAGCCAGAAGATCCAGTTTGAGTCGACTCCACAAGAAACCGAGAAACCGTCTGTGCTCCAGAACTTCTGTTCAGAACTTTGTTCAGTGAAGTGGAGCCAAACTGATGGAAGCTCATTACTGTCCAGCACAAAACTAAAAGTTTCAATAAAACCTCAACATCCTCATTACAGCAAATGACAAGAAAAAGTTTTTTTCTTCAGATTACTGATGAAACGCCGTCTCTGTCAGCACAGCCGACGTCAGGAAACGGCTCCGGAGAACACCAGAACCAGCTCTCTAACGGGTTCCCTCCAAAACCCAAACCCTCTGCAGCCGTCTCCATGTTTCCATGTCCCAAAAGCAGACCCTCCCGGAGCAGAGGTCCCGGAGGACACTCCCACTCGCCTCTGCAAACGCGGCAGGAGGAAAGTTTCAGGAATCCTTTCACTGCAGAAACGGCTGGAACCAATTACAGACCGCCGTGGCCCCTCCACCCCTCCGCAGCTCATCAGAAACAGAGTCCTGCCGCTTTTCCCAGAGCAGGACAACTGTCAGTCAGATGTTGGAGGCGGGGCCAGCCGAGATTTTAGCTTATCAGAGCGGTCAGTAAGGAGCCGGTACTCTCACCTTACTAACGACACCTGACGACAGCATCACCTGTACGTCTCACGATACACTTACACCATAATGGTGCCTTTCATCTTCACGTCCCTTGGAGTCTCCATGACTTATTTTATGTTTGGTTAAGGTTCCAATTCTCTTTTTGTTTGGACCAGAACACTAATTATTTCATTTTGTTCTTTCTTTCAGGACACAGGGTTTCATTTATTTAATAAACTGTTCCTTTTACTCTTACAGGTGTCCAGTTTTTTTGTTTTGTATTTATTCCCCTCGACCTGAGCCAGGTGTGCCTGTTGGGGACACCTGCACGGACCCGGACAACCTAAAAACCCTGAGAACCTGTATGGTCAACCACCGCAATGGCTTATTGCGACTAAGACTTTGTTTTGCAGAGTCCTGAATCCTACCGAGAACATACAGTCAAGCAGAGGAGGGTTTGGGTCCAGTTCTTTGGTTCTCAGGTCATATTTCAGCTCATTAACCGATCCACTGAGGTTCAGGAGACGTTTTAGAGTCCCTGAGACCCCCTCAAAGCAGGCGGTTCCAGGTCGCCCTGGAGGTGAAATATCAGACGCTGGGATTGTATTCAGTCTCATGACATAAATGATGGAAGTTTGTTGGTTCTGTAGGAAAGCCCGGCTCCTGCTGGGTTCTTGATGTCATGTCCTGTTGATGAAATTCACCAATAACCAGCTCAATGGTCCTGTGGTAGAGTGTCTGCCCTGAGACTGGAAGGTCATTAGTCTAAATCAGGGGTGTCCAAGATCAGTCCTCGAGGGCCGACGTCCTGCTGGTTTTCCAGAATCCTGACTTATCTGCTGCTGATTACCTGGATCACGTGTGTTTGGCCAATTAGTAGCTTCAGTGGCAGGTTGGTTGGAAAAAATATAGGACACCGGCCCTCGAGGCTTTGGACACCCCTGGTCTAGATCATACCAAAGTCTCTAGGGTGTTAAGGCACCAGATGGTTCTCAAGTGCGGCTGCGTCTGCAGCTCACCACTCCCAGAGGGGAGGGGTCAAGTTTCATGCACCTAAATGCTTGGCAACTATTGTGACTTCAACTCAAAACTCTTCTCGTCTCCCTTCTTCTCGCTTTAGCTACTTTCTTTTTTAGATTCTGTGGCAGCTGTGGCTCCGCCCATCCTCCTGTGGATGCTGCTAACCAGTCACAGCTGCCTGCACCTCAGTTATTAGACTCTGTGTATTTTCAGGAAGTGCTGCAGCCCTCAGTGTCAGCTGAGCAGTTTGCCTCTTGCTTACCTTGTACCGTTTTGACAACGTTTCAAGTCTCTGAACACTCTTCGAGAAGTCTTTGCAGCCACTGATCCTGAGCTCGTCAGTGAGGACTTTGAGCTCGGCGGCGAAGCATGCGAGGGTGGTCCCGGGACATCTCTGCTGGAAAGACAGAAACCAAGTCAGAACCACAAAGGTAAAGCTGCAAAACCCCAACAGCTGCAGTGATTCTGCAGATTCTTCCAGTCTGCCAACACCAGTGAGAGTGCAGCTTTCTGCTGTTAGCTCCTCCCACAGAGGAGGACCACCAAAGGGGAAACTGTTCCCCAGACGCCTGCTGTTGATCCAGGAAAAGAGGCGGCATTAATAACCATTACATCTGTGTTAGTTCAGCTTGGAGTCTGTCAGAAATCAAGTGGATTTGCAGAAGTCCTGAGAGACTTTTGGTTGCAGGACGAGCCTTCAGACGGTCGGTCCATCATCACGTGTTAGGACGCACGTCTCTTTTTAATCCAAACATTTACATTAAAACCGTTAATGCGTGGTTACATAACTCACAGTCTGCTCGCTGTGAGGCTCAAACCAAATATTTTCTCCTTTTTTGATGCTTTGCTGAAGAAGGCTTTAACATCTGTGAGTCTGTAGCAGACGTCAGGATCCAACATCCTCTGATCTCCATCTGGAGCAAACGCTTCTCCAGGGATTCATCCTGGAAACGCCGCAGACGGCTGACACAATCATTTGATTTTTTGCTAACAGCGTTCCTCCGTCATGTAGAGAACGAGTAATAAAAACTGAGACAAAAACAACTTTACGGTTTGAATTTCACGGGTTTAAGAAAGAAAAAGAAGAATGAGAACAGGTAAACTGGAAATGTTAGAGAAAAGTGGCAAATCCGCTCTTAATTCAATCCAGATCTGATCCTGGTCTCATCCTGATATAATCCAGATCTCCTTTTGATCTGATCCTGATTTAATCCTTTTCTGATCCAGGTCTAATCCAGATCTGGTTCAGATCTGATTCAAGTCTGATCCAGATCCTTTTTAGATCTGATTCAAATATGATCCTTATCTTATCTAGATTTGCTTCTGATCTTATGCAGGTCTAATTCAGATATGTTTTCTGATCCAGGTGTCAAGACCTGATTTAGATCTGATCCAAGTCTAATCCAAGTCGGATCCGGGTCTGATCCAGGTCTGATCCGGGTCTAATCCGGGTCTGATCCGGGTCCGATCCAGGTCTGGTTCGTTCTGATGGTCCTCTTTGTTCCTCAGCTGTGAAAAATGACCCGAACAGGAAACTCTGGTCTGAGTTCTCCTGCAGATGAACTCTGGTCCGGTTCACTTCAGTGTGAACGCAGACGGACCAGAGAGAGGAGGAGAACCAATAGGAGGAGGTGCTGGGAGCTCCGTGTGTTTGAGGAGAACCAAACATCCACAGCGTGAATCTGAAGAGCTGACAGTTCAGTTCTCTTCCGTTTTTGTTTGTCTTCTGACAGTGAAAGCAAATATAACCTGGTTGTTTTTTTAGTTCTTCCATCCCGAGTCTCTGAACATACCTCAGACAGGAAGAGACCTGAAGAAGACCTGGACCAAGTTTCTGAAAACACTTTTATCCCAGCATCTACAGATCTGTCACTACTGGGAGATTTATGGTAAAACAGAGACAAAAATGTCTGAAAGCTGAAATCATGTATTTGTCTTCAGCGACTGTATGATCAGTTTGAGGAGTTTCTGCAGCAGCTTCAGCTGTAAATATCAGCTGTCTGCAAACTCTTCAGTCTGGATCAAAACCTCTGTAGACGTTGATCCGCTTCTCTCAGGTTTCCTGATTTCCTTCATTTATTCATCACGTCTTCATGCATTTACCCTCCGTCTGCTCGTCTGTTCGACAGAAACCGCAGAACCGCCTCATCACAGACGTTTCCTCCAGAGAGGAAGCTGAGGAAGTGCAGAGGATGAAGCTCACCTTGAAGTCCAGGCTGCTGGGGGTGTAGAGCGTGGAGTCCGAGCAGTTCTGCAGAGGAACAGCAGGTGTGTTAGCGTGGAGCTCCTCGTTCACAAAAGCACCAACATTTCAACTCTGACTGGATCCGTTTAGCAGAATTCTGAGGTTTCAGAAAACCTTAAACTGACACTTCAGAACCAGCATGAGGCGGATCAAAGCTGTGTTTAGTTCTGCTCTGATCCGCTTCTGCTTCACATTAGTCCAGGTTTGGACGTTTGAGCTTCACATCTGCAGAGGAGGAGCGAGGAAACACCAGCAGCCGACGTGAACGGATGCTTTTCTGTTTGGGTTTGACGCTGGTTCTTTCAGCAGAACCAGCAGGAATGCTTCACATGAATCGGATCCTTTTTCTGAATCTGTTTCTGCCGAGTCGTTCTGCCTCTGGACTTTTCTGGACAGAACTTTCCGGAGGAGCTTCACGAGTTTAGGATCTTCTCCTCCTTTTAACGTCACCTGACCTCCAGCTCTTCCTGGAATGAGAGTCAGCCCCTCCCAACCTGAGAGACCCGTCCAGGTCTGGAAGGAGCAGGCTTCAGCGGTCGGATCCCGAGGTTCTGACATTCCTGACATTTCCTGTCAGTCCAGTCCTGCTCTGCGTGTTTAGACGGATGCAGGTTGCAGAGAAGACGTTCCCTTATCGTCCTGACAGCATCTGCAGATTTCTGCCCGATTGGAAAGTTTGAGGCCTGAAGGAGAGGCAGGAGTCTTACCTGCAGGAGGTTCTCTGTCATGAGGGTCTCCACTCTGGTGATGATGCTTCTGGGGCAGGGCACGGCGAGGGACGTCGACACCAGCAGAAACACGCCGAGGACAGCGGGACCCCCCCTCAGCATGGCACAAGCCGCAGAACCATTCTCTGAGTCACTGTGTGTGCAGCGTACATGCTCCTCCTGCTGCTCCTCCTGCTGCTCCTCCTGTGCTGGAGTCCACGCTGGAGTCAAAACAAACGTAGGGTCCAGGAATCCTGCAAGCGGCCGTCCAGAACTTCAGAGGGAGGGGTTCCTCAGACAGAAACTGACCCAACTCTCCCCATCAGAAAGCCCTTTCACAGAGAAGGTTTCAGTCCTGAGATCAGAGAGCAGCTTCTCCTCCTGCCAGGAGAGCCGGTTCTCCTGCTCAGCTCCTCTGCGTCTCCTGGACGTGTCTCCTGCAGGAGCGGGACAGGAGCGCACGGAGGAGCAGCATGAGGACAAGCTTTCAGCAGAGCTGCCTCTCTGCTCTCTGAGGCTTTGTGTTCCCTCCGCCGTCCTCTACTCCCTCTGACTCCTCCTCCTCCTCCTCCTCCTCCTCCTCCTCCTCCATCCCTGTTTCTCCAGAATTCATTACTCACCTCGAGGTTATTCCGGCTTTGCTGCTTCTCGAACTTGCCCTTCAAAACTCATGATTTCAGATAACTTCATTCAAAAATCTTCTTTTTTTTGTTCTCTACATACCAACCACCAAATGGTTTGTGTCTGCAGCTCACCTCTCCCCCAGGGGAGGGGTCAAAGGTGGAATACACATTTCACACACCTATAGGACTTAAAGTTTAAGGTTTTAGTAAGGATCTCCATTAGCTATAGGATGTACCAGTAGTTATTCTTCATGAGGGCCGTTCTAGTATACATGTACATGCACTCTTCTCAACAGTAAAAAACAAACACAACAATCGTTAAAATAACAACCAGATCCCAAAACACTCAATACAAAGAAAACTAGAAAAGTTGCATTAGCTGTGATAATGCTAGTGTGAATGCTTTTTGTTGAATGTGCTACATTAATTTACTGTAATCGTTGAAGGGATTTGCTGAAAATGCTAAAGCTATTTGGATACTGTTAAAATAGCTAAACGCATTAAGTGCACAAAGAATTTGAAGATTTTTTTTCAAATGGAAAAGATTCTGTCAAATCAGCTAAATTATACCCCGTCACTGAAAAACATTCAAGACGATCTAACTCGCTGGGTCCACCTGCCCCTGTCACTTATGGGCAAAGTAGCCACAGAGTTATGTGGAAAGATCAAACTGTCAGATCTACCATTTATCAGCCAAACAATAAAAAAACATGATTCTTTCCAAAATATTAACATAAGTACCACTTTAACAGCCTGGTGGGATTTTCTCAAAGT
>NW_023417166.1:39835-43476 GCF_002922805.2 Oryzias melastigma | reverse complement strand
AGATGTAAAGCACATGGAAAGTAATGGAAACACCTTTGGACTTGCGAACTTTGTGTGTTCAGTGGAAACATCATCAAGACCAGTGGCCTTGTTATCTGACAATTTGGCAGAAGCCTGAAGGACCTCATGCACTGTGATTGCATCACAGGCACCAACATCGTTTATCTTATACACCTCATCAGTCTGGCCACAATTAAAAGTTGTACTGTAGTGTTGTCGCCAATGCTCCAGGATATTCTCAGGGCCAGAAACTCCATCTATTACACATGGGATACTTTGTTTCCCAGAGTTTATGTGTTTCACTTCTTTCCAGGAGTCTCTAGTTTTGTGACAAGAGAGATTCCTGGCCATAGAGTCTGATCTCATCGCCTGATTGTTTCTGCTAATGAAGCGTATAGCATACTTGTATCTTGCATTTGTAGCCCTTTTATGCTCAAAAATTGGCCCTTGTCTAGGTTTCCCAGCGACAATCCATTCTTTTGTTGCCTCTTTTGCTTCTAAGAAGAGCTCCTTGACGTGGGCATTCCACCCTGGACTACCCCTTTTTCTGGATTTTGGTTTATACAGTGATTTGCTTGGATTGAGCAGCGCATAGATTATATTCTCATACATAGACCAGAGAGCGAGGACATGAGTGGAGCTTTTACAATTAACATCACCACATGATATTGCTTCTCTAGGCAAATATATGTCACTCAATAATCTATCTGTATCTCTAGAGTACAGAGAAACTTCATCTTGTGAAAGAGCATTCCAATCCAAGTACAAAGCCCCTTTATTGGCATAAGATTCCCTAATTGGAAACGCCAAGAAGTTTATTTGCATCCCAAATGGAATATGATCGGCAAGTGCAAGCTCATAAAATATTTTCATATTAGTTAGAGATGCATGAGCATCAGCGGATGTGACACAGTGGTCTAACCATGAGGTTGTATGCCACGCTTCACTGATGTGGGTAAAACTATCTTCTGGCAACAGAATTCCAGTTGAGAGTGTCAGACCATTATCTTCCCAGAACTGTTTTAAATGATTTCCAAATGTAGAAGCGCAATCAGAGATGTCAGAGTTAAGGTCTCCAATTATAAACACATTTAAAAAATTATGATCCCGAATAAAACAATTAATAAAAGCAAGCCTGTTAAGAAACTCTGTTTCGTTATGGTGGCACTCCCAGGGGGTATACACATTGAAGATAACACATTCTTTGCCGTTAAGTTTAAGATGTATGGCTATACACCAGTCCACTTCCAGTCTTATCACATTTACGTAGGAATCAAGTCTTTTATCCCAGAGAATGGCCACACCTCCGGGAATCCGACCTCTAATTATGCCGTCTTCAATATCCACCGTGGACTCCCCAGCCCCGTGGAAATCAATATGTAGGGAATTTAAGCCATCCAAGTCCTGTTTAGTTAAAAATGTCTCTTGTAGACACAACACCTCACATTGTTCCAAAAGTTTATCTACAACTACTCGGCGAACTTGATCTGCTGCACTCTGGCCCAAGCGCAGGCCACGACAGTTGTAAGACAGAACTCGTAAGTCCATCAGATTTAACTTGGGACCTCCGAGCCGCGGTTCGGTGAAGCCCCATCCATCAGCCCGTTTGAAGCAGCTATATTAAGTCCAGAGACACCAACTTTCCGCTGTTCATAAAAACGACGTACAAAAGCACCCGCGGGCCAGATCTCTGGGTTATACATGTCAGCTACGTTGTTGCATTCAGCCGAGACCTTGAAGGACGCAAATCTGCTATTAGCGGCGTTCACCTTCTGGCAAGAAACCTCACGATGGAGTTGACTCTTTAAATAGTTAGATAGAGTCTCAGGCTCTAAATCTGGTGAGAATTTCGTAGCAAAAACACTCACCCTTTTTGTCGTCACCATTTTTATGTTACCTGCTGTGCCTGTGCCCACAATCATATTATTAGCCGGTTTTCTCACTCCAGAAGCGGCTGCTCGAGCGCCCTTTTTGACGTGCTCCGCCTGCCGCTTTCCTTTTTTTGATAACGTCGGTCCAGATCGGGGATCCGGATAGAACCGAGTTCTTATCAGATGCAGGCATTCCATCAGTGTCGCTTTCCTTGGCAGTGAGGACAGGCAGGTGTTGCGTAGGAGAGGGGGGGATCCCGAGGGGAATCCCGACCGGCCCGCTGACGCAAGCACCTGCAGCAACCCCGGAAGTCCCAATGGCCTGCGGGGCATCCTGCGTCGGGCATCCTCCTCGATTCTTCAAATCTGGACCGGGAATTAGCCGTCCACTGGACTGAGCCTCTTGTGATACTTGCTCCAGACTGCAGACCCGGCGATCCACGTCCGCGGTGACAGCGCGAAGGTCCGCGCACACATCCACCTGGAGCTGTAGCACGTCCTTCATAGCGCTGACGTCAGCATAAAGCCTCTCCATTCTCCTTAACAGAGCGCAAACATCCAGGCTTGTAAAAGTAACCGGTGGCAAGTCCTCCAAGTAGTGGGAGACAAAGTGCGGGGTATTTTCCCCGCATTCATTAAGGACTTTCAAGCAGCTTTTCAAATTGTTAATGTCCTTTTGGGCACCTTTGTGTGCTATATTGCGCTGTGTTGTTGGGCAGAGCTCAAACAGCGCTTTCTTAGAGGCCTCAATCCAGTCGGAGTCAAAAGTGTTTGCTGCCAGTAACACAATTTCATCCAGACTCAGAGTTTTAACTTTCACAGCAAGAAAGTGTAGAAGTTCATCCTCCACGATAGTTTTCCCATCCACTGTCTTGTAGATTTCTGGCTTTAGTCTTGGTTGGCGTTGTCCCGCAGCTGGAGAGCTGGCTGCTGGTGCACCGTCCGCCATGTTCCATCTATGAAGCATGTTTTTGGACCGTTGGAGGAAACCTGAAAAAAACCCAAACATACTCAAGGAAAGGCCCCACTGGGATGTAAACCAGGGCCTTGTCTCTGTGAGGCAACAGCGCTAACCACTGTGCCACCAAGTGCAGAAACAGAAACTCTTAAATATAGTTCAAAATAAATAACCTAAAGTGTTTGCAGCCGTGCATCAATCCATGGAGAACCACTGGATGAGGGGTGGAGCCATAAACAACCTGCACAAAAAGCACAAGAGTGAGAAAACAAAACAGAACTGACAGATTACTGACCTCTGACTGACTGTGCAGGAATAACGTATACCCGAGTGTGAACATGACATGATATGGGTTTGGTGGATGCATGTAGGATACCCACACAAACTACTCTAATTTCCTGATTAGCTGCTTATACGGAGCGTGCTCTGTGAATGTCGATACTTGCACAGTTCACAGGGATTAAAAAAATGTAATATCCTTCTGAAAATGTTTCTGTAAATGAATGAATGCATCTTTAACTCCTAAATGTGATGACCTGTTGCTCAAAGCATGCCTGTAAAAAACAAATTCGAATGAACATTTTCACTTTACAGCCTCACTGAGTGATTTACCACCTTGATATTTCATGAAGACCAACTGTGTGCTTCTTATGGATTTGGCCATTTTCACACTGAGACATCCTGCATCTAACTGTAGGGGGAGTAGTGACTAAAACTTAACTCGGAGGAGGAAGAGGCAGCAGAAGAACAGATGAAAGAACAGCTAGAGAGAGATTGAGGGAGGAGCTGAGCTGTTAGTGAACTATAGAAGA
>NW_023417166.1:27560-32711 GCF_002922805.2 Oryzias melastigma | reverse complement strand
ATCTGTTGCTTCAGGTGAACGACTTACCTGTTGAACAACCCACACTACAAAAAGCGCACGCCAAGGCAAAAGGGTCAACAAGACTCATAACACCAACACAGGTCCAGTCCTATGACTCAAGTGAGTCTGATGAGGAGGAAGAGGAACCAACTTACTGGTTGAGATTTCCAAGGGAAACACAAAGGACAGCCAATGTGATGGTTGATCAGCCAGCTTACTATGCAGAACCAACATTGTGTGAAAACACAAACTCTGGCCTTGAAGAAACAGAAGCAGCTGAATATGTACCTGAGAGAAATAGTGTCACTGCAGGAGAACAAAGGATGCAGAAGGAAAGTGTTCCATTCATAGAGCAGCCTCTACAACAAGATGACAATGTCCCTCAGATCGACGAAGAAGAAAATTTTCAAGATCACTCATCACCCATTTTGAGGAAATCTTCCAGAAATAGGCGCCCTGGTCAAATACTCACCTACAATGCCCTTGGCCAGCCATCCTATCAACCTCGTGCTGTCATCAATGCAGTAACAACTCAACTAACACCCTACACTTACCATTTCCCACAAACTCAACTCTATCCAGTTCAGCCTAGCACTTTTACTTCACAAACATACATACCATTTTACCATCCAGTTCACTGCTTTTAGTCTGAAGATGCAGTGTACATTTTTGCAGTAATTTGAATGTTTCAGTGATTAAAAATATAGTTTTGGTGTCTTTGAAAAAAAAAAATAGAGAGTTAACCTGTGTTGATGCCACAAGTGCAAGTGTCGGGAGCCACTTTTGTTTNTTTTAATTAATAAAAATATTATTTTTACTCATAAAGATACAGTTATTAATCCAGAAGGCAGATTTGTAATTATTATTGTGGTAAACACAAAAAATAAGACTATTGGATTAAAATGCCCAACTTCAATTATCTAAAATGATATATTTTTTAATTAAATGTGAAAAGCACAATTTTATTTTATGTTCAATTTTGGACTTCAATGAATGCAGAACTGAAGGAACCAAAGTGATGCGGACAGTTGTGTGCTGGGTTGTTTCCGACGGTGGGTTTTTGCATGAGCACCTCAGACGCAATCTGGACGACAAGAGAGAAGCATGGTGTGTTCATTGCTGTTGCCTTTTTCTTCTGTTTTCAACAGGTTGGTGTACCTTAAATATGTTCTCTTTTCCTTTTGGTTTGAGAAATGTGCTGTAAACATTATTTGAATACTTTTGTGTAGAAAAGTTAAATGTAAAGAAACTTTACAAAGCAGAGCGGTAACTTGAAAGGCTCCTAGTTAAACCGCTGCTGTGTCGGCCAGTGATTTTGGCGCGTCTTTTCCCTGAGCACTGCCTAGCAGGCATCGCGTTTCTCTATGAGTGTGCCCTGTGTAAGACCTTGCAGGCAAAACGTTCAACACTGGCTTGAAATTATTTTATGCTGTTTTAGTTTATGATTAGTAAGTTTATTGAGTTCACATTATGAAAACATTATATTGAAGCTGATTTAAGGTGTCCAGACTGAACTTAAGCAACATGCTAAGATTACTTAATTCAGAAGGATATTTCTAAAATCGTAAATCAAAATGATGGAAAACTAGGGTCAAGCATTGGCTGAAAAGGTGTATTTGTACATGTTTTGATGTGAAGAACAGAAACGGTTACACTTGGGAAATTGAAAGATGTTATGCAATGTTGGATTGACAAACATTTATTGTTTTTAGGATTGAAGTTTTGAAAAAACTGAAAGAAAACTTTTCATATATGTAAAAGATTTATTTTGACTGACTGTCAATAAACAGACGCAATCTGGACGACAAGAGAGAAGCATCATGTGTTCATTGCTGTTGCCTTTTTCTTCTGTTTTCAACAGAAAATCTATTTTGTTGCTTGAACGCCACGCCTGGTGTCGGTAACATTATTATATCAATTCAGAATAAAGATTTTTGTATTTGCAGCATTTATGGACCAAATTCCGTTAATACCTGTTTCATTCACTCACTGTTCACGTCACTTTCAACTCACTCNATTCAGCGCTGATGGGCTCTTCAGTACTGAGGAAATCCTAGTTATGTTTCCCCATTTAGTAATCTGATTACCAGCGGGTCGTCTGGTCTGATCTGAGGTCTAACCCACATACAAATATTACGATCATCCTCCATAAAACAAAAAGATCGGTGGTCCTGCCAGAAAGCGTGGAAATAGTGTGAAGTCTAAAGCTGCCTCTGACTTTGAACAGGCTAAACGTTCATTATTGAGATTAAACTCACTCAGATCCTGTTCAAATGTTTACTAGAAGTTCTCCTTTATCAGCTGACATTAATAATTTACTAGTGAAATGTCACATTCTAGTTTGCCCAGCTCTAATGGTACAATTGTAACACAGCAGTAAACAGGCATCTGTACCATTCCAGTATGGCGTCCAACTTTCTATCTCGTTGGTTCGGATGGTTTAAATGATGTCATATCCAGTTCAAATCTTATTTGAAAATATATATACATTCCTCACCAAGTTTACTATTTCGTGGCTGAAACTGTTGTTTGAGATTTTTTTGCATTTATAAGAGACTGAGTTTTAGTTTTGAGTTGTTTCTATACGAAGTTCCTATCACGACCCAGAAGTAAACAGCAGACTGTGCTAGCTAGCTAGCTAGCGGTGTATACTTTATCATCTTTAGCTAAAGTATTGAAAACAAGTGAATAAGTGTTGAAAGTAAAGACAACATATCAGCTTCAGCTCCACCTGACAGGTATGTTCACTTCTTCTTCATCTTCTAGAACATTCAGGTCCAGCTTGGAGTGGACTGATGACTGCTTCTGTTGGAGGATTCCGGTTTTAGTCATTTTATTTATTTAGTTAGTTCTTTGTCCATTTTTACTATTCAAAGGGGCTTATAACTTAAAATCTATTGAAGAAAAAACAGAAAATTTACACAAAAAATGGACTATAATTAGAAAAAGGCTTTAAAGCTAATCTAAACTTTTGTCCCTGATCATTCTTAGTTGTTTTTACTATTGTAAAGTGATTTGGTTTGATTTGGTCCAATAATTAAGAGCTATTGAAGAAAAATTCTGTCATTTGTTGACGGTCCCTAAATATGAGACACAGCTGCACTCAGGAACCATTTAGTGGTTTGATCCAATGAGTTCTATAGTCTGGAGACGCTACGCCAGCGTGTTACCATTGTCCAATGTGCGTGAAAGGTCAGTAAACAAAGAGACACGGTTCAGCAGAGACAGTAAAATGACCATAAAATGATTCATTTTGGTCTGATTTTATAAAGATAAAAACTCTGATCAACACAAAAATAAATTCCAGGCTGTGGTGTTGATGTTTTTGTACAAAGCACAATAGATAGACATTTCACAGTTAAAGTCCTTTTTCAAACTCCAGAGACTCTCACAGTGAGACACCTGCTGGTTATTCTTTGTAACTGCATCTGCAGCTTCTAGAAACTTCTTTGTTTCTCTCTTCATCTTTTTAAAGCATTTTTTCTTCCAAGGAAGCCTAAAGAAATGTATTTCTGCAGCATGAAGCTGTTGTGAAGGATTTTCTTCTTTTGTGCAGAGAATTCTCTCCTTTGACGAGACGGAGGAACTGCAGAAACGATCTCTGGAAAAGATCCACAATAATTGACATTCTGCTAGCTTTTTGAAGTATTTTGGCATTTACTAAGATTTTTTAGGCTATTTTGGAGTTTAGCTAATATTTCAGCTACATGCTAGCTGTTTTAGCTAGTTTAGGCTGTTTTTAACAAAGCAGGAACCTTCAACAAGAACTCTATCATAGCAGCTGGATTCCAGAGAGTCTGAAAGGACAACAAAGATAAAGCAATTGAATCCTGAACATCAGATGATTGACTGTGTTTCCTGTCAGGAAGTTCCTCACTTGAACTCTGAAAAACTCCGGTGTGGATGTTTCTAGATGTACAAAAAGGAAGCATCTGAAGAAAAATGGGCTGCATGGAGTCGCCAGAAGAAAGCCTTTGTTGCGTAAAAATATATCTATTTTTTTCTTTAAGCTGCTATCACAAGAGAATTTCTCCCTGTGAAAGACATTTTGAAAGTTTCTGTTAGCAGTGGAGGTTGTTAACAAAACACAACTGATCAGACATGAAAGTTCTGCTTGTGTTTGATTGGCAAAACCCTCTGCATTCATCCGGACTTGGGACCGGCACATGGAGGCACAGATCGTGCCCCCTTGTGGTTGCATTATTTTGCCAAAAAAATGTCATTTGATGAAACCAAATGACATTTTTTGTTATAGTTTTGCCTGCAGCCCAGTCTTTATCTTATTTTTTTTTCTTCACCAGCTTCCTGTAATCAGTCCTCATTTGTCACATTGGTTTACCACTGTATAGCCATACTGCTGTTTATTTTCACTCTAGTCAGTTGATCAGCTTCGTCTTAGTGGTTGTTATGAGTCTCAGTAATAGACAGTAGATAGACAGTTTCTTTATTCATTTTGTTATATCAAGGCTGCCTACATTAGCCTTTTTAAGAGTTTTTTTATTTTTGTTTTCTTTTATTCTTGTTGTTTTCATATATATATGTATATATTTTTAATCAAGGCTGCCTACATTAGCCCTTTCAAGGGTCCTGGACCTGCCGGGAACCAGGAACCCTTCTTGGTGCGGCTCCCTGATGTTGTCTAAGTGCATCTCTGTGTTGTTGGAACCTGCTGGGTATTACTGTGATCGGAGAAGTTTCCTCTAACACAGGCTGACTTGGTTGTTTTAGAGCTGGAACTTCTCCTTGTGCAGCTCTGGCTGAAGTCAGGAGAGGGTGCCTCAAAGCAGCACGTTGTGGTTGTTGTACATACTTTGAGGTTTGGGCTTTCAGGGTTGTGCCTGTTCTTGTTTTGCCTTTGACCTCCAGATCTTTTTGGGCCAGAACATAAAGGTCATGGATGTAGACATTCTCTCCTTAGAGAAAACAGACACACAGACATTAATAGACAACCACCATCATGTCTATAACCAAAGAAAAGATGGAGCAGAACCACGACGGTTTTTGTCCAGGACATATTCCATCTGAAAACACAGAATTTCATGGGTTTATCATATATCTTCTTCTTCTTCTTTTCATTTCGGCTTTTCCCTTCAGGGGACGCTACAACGAATCAGTTTCCTCCATCTAAGCCTGTCTTCAGCATCCTCCACT
>NW_023417166.1:19361-23251 GCF_002922805.2 Oryzias melastigma | reverse complement strand
CGGCACCCCGCGACCCCGAAAGGGACAAAGCGGTCAGGAAGATGGATGGATGTGTAACAAAGTTAAAAATGCTCTGGCACCAATTTTATTTCAGTTTTCAGTTTATTTTCTTTATTGTGTGAATTTTATCGTTTTTGGGTATTTTATTTTGAAAAACCAGATGTGCACACGGCTCCTGCTAGTGTTGAGCTAGGTGGCCACACCCCCGCCCTCGAAGAGCAGAGAGAGCTGCAGAGGGTAAGCCACGTTTTCCCGAACGTCTTGCCATCTTTTGGGTTATTTAGCATACTGTTTGGTCTGTTATTCAAATAGCTGTTACAAAAATATAAATATATATTTTTTGCCTGGTTTTGCGTTCATATATTTATGTATGTTAAGTTTTGTGCGTTTTGTACAAGTGGAAAATTTATTTTGGCTAGCAAACAGGTGCAATGAAAGATTGTCGACGAAAAGCAGCCATTTTACATTTTTATTTTAATCTTGTAGGGAGCCAGATGTGTCACTGCCGGTGGAAACTGATTGTACATTTTTCTTTTATGCCTGTTACAGACCAGAGTAAAGCTGTCAAACTCTACCCGGTGTCGTGAGTTTCTGTATGGACGGAGGTGAAAGTTCACATCCGTTACAGGTGGATGAAACCTAAAAAACAGAACATTTGAAACTAAAAACAACTAAGTTTATTTTTCGAATATCAAAAACTTTTGGACATTTATATTTTCTTTGACCAAACACCAATATTTTATTCAATTTGATTTATTTGGGTTTCTAACAATGTTGGCCCAGATTTAGCTCCATTTATACCGTGGTCCGGATGAATCCTGGATTCTGATTGGCAGCTGGGTGAGGATTAAAAAGGGATAAACCACACCTAAAAAAGAAGTTCCGGTCACACAGACCAAACGTTCGATATCACTGCGCAGGTTTCTTTAAAACACATTTTTTCCTTCATCGTCTGGACAAAACAAGCAGTAATGGATGAACTTTCTCTGAACTGATGCTTTATTTAACTTATTGTAACGACCAGCATTTATATTCCTCTCCTTTTGTAAGGTAAATTAATATTGACAAATTGGTTATTCTCCTTCTAATAAAACACCACTCGACATGAAAGGTGTAGTCTTCTGTTTCACCACAAGAGGGAGTTTCTGCTTTTAGAGCAGCTCAGAAGAGCGAACCTGCCGTGAAATGAAACACAGACAGAAGCTGAATATGTTCTAGCTGCTCACTGAAGGATTAACGTCAGAAAAAGAAGAAAAAAATCCCCATTTGTCTGTTTTGTCTTTTCGAAACAGCAACACTTTACCGCTGCAGCTGAGGTCTGTAACGGCTTCAGGCTTCATGCCGTGTTCCATGTCACCGTGACAACAAACCGCATCATGGATCGAATAGTCCGCTTTTTGTGGAAAAAATTAGCTAAACTAAAGAAATAACCAGAATAAAGTACTAAATATTGATTGAATATTTATATATTTTGTAAATGACCATGGTATAAGCGGGATAATACCCGATGAAGAGTGCATTATGAGAATTAACGCACTTCACGGAGGCAACCGTCCTCCGCTTCAGACGGTTGCCTCCGTGAAGTGCGTTAATTTCTCATGATGCACTCTTAATCAGGTATTATCCCTTACAAATATGATCCTTCTTTGATCTTTAGCTAAAAAGATCATTTCTGTGTGAAAAACAAACTGATATTCTTCTTTCATCTTTTGATTTCCAATCATTCTCAAACCTTTCATTCTTTGTAATCTGATTAGACAGAAGTCTCAATGGAAACTGAACAGAATAGATGATCACTACAGTAGTCTCTAGCTGCAGCTCTGAGTGGAGCCATCAGTGAGAAGGTTTAGGGGCAGTTAGCTTTTTGACAGAATCAGGAAGGTCTGGAGAGTTGGACTGGATTCCAGAAATCAAATCTAAATGCTGCTTTGTGTTGATTCTTCTAATGCTGGTGTTAGATTGAAATGTGTGACCACAAATGCTAGAAGATGAATGTTGAAGATCTGAACACTGATCTGATTTATCATCACAATCACTTCTGGACTCACCTGAACGTTCTGCAGTTCCTCACAGCTGGGATCAGTCTCCGTCTACCCTCATCTGATGATATGTTGTACTGGTTCAGGTCCAGCAGATCCAGAACCTCCTCTGACATCTGCAGAGTGTAGGCCAGAGCTGAGCAGTGGATCTCTGAGAGATTCTTCTCTGATTTGTTCTCTGACTTCAGGAACTCTTGGATCTCCTGATGAACTGAGAGATCCTTCATCTCCATCAGACAATGATAGATGTTGATGCTTCTGTCAGGAGAGACTCCTTTACTGTTGATCTTCTTCAGGTTGTTGATGGCTCTCTGGATGGTTCCTGGATTCTTCTCTGTCTGACCCAGCAGACCTCCTAAGAGTCTCTGGTTGGACTCCACAGAGAGACCATGAAGGAAGCGAACAAGCAGGTCCAGGTGTCCGGTTTGACTCTGCAGGGATTTCTTCATGACTTTACTCAGAAACTCATCCAGGGATGGGTTCTCCATGTTGTTCTTCAGGAAGTCCTTAATAACCTCTACCTTCCCATTGGAGTAACAGTGGAACACGTAGACTGCANCCAGGGGTTTAGCTATGAATGTCTGTGTAATGACTTATTTTAGTGGAAGAATAACTTAAACAAGACGGACACTGGCTACTTTTCATTTAGTCAAAAATTCATTCCAACAGTGCTGTCCCATGAAAAGATATAAATTAATATCTGCAAAAATGTGACGGGTGTACTCACTTTTGTTAGGTACTTTAACTGAGAGGAAGGGGAGCCGAATTGCTGTGTGCCAACAGTTCTGCCCTCAACTCAAGAGGCGAATTTCTAATGAACTAGTGCTACTCTGCAGAAACTATGTCCTAGAAAATGACAGATGTTAAATCATTATCAAAAGACCACAGGGAACAGTTTTACAATCAAAAGATTCTTGCAGTGGGTATTTTACACAGATGTTGATCTCATGGTTGAGACTCATTTAATATCAGAGCTATAATTAACTTTCGTAAGTGTTTTAGTAACTCTGCTCTTTATTAGCAATTATAAATAGAGAATGTCAGTTATAACATTTATAGATTATTTT
Source organism: Oryzias melastigma (assembly GCF_002922805.2). Classification (NCBI taxonomy): domain Eukaryota; kingdom Metazoa; phylum Chordata; class Actinopteri; order Beloniformes; family Adrianichthyidae; genus Oryzias; species Oryzias melastigma. The sequence goes on along the minus strand of NW_023417166.1, from coordinate 20,145 downwards.
GCACTAAAATGCTTCATAATTGTGAAAACTAATGGCCAATAGTAAAAAGTGATTGAAAGTCACTTACCCTCTAATGGTGAGAGAAAAGCAAACAGCTTGTCTCAACAGACTCGAACCCTAACCAACTATGAAACAGCCAAAGAAGTATTAGTGAAATATAGGCCAAATATTATAGAGACACAACAAACAACTTTATGTTAGAGGAGGATAAACAAAAACAAGCGACTTGGGCAGAAAAACAAGAGCAGTAATCAAATGGTTTAATTTGTAGGACTTTGTCCTTACCTGTTCACTAATGTCAAAGGTCAAAAAGTTTAATTTGCTGCTCAATGACAGTCTATTAGAGAAGGACACATTATCTCCTCCCAGCAGGTTCTGTCTGAGACAAGACGTGAGTTTAGTAGGTGAAGGATGAGTGTGATGAACTCGTTTTTTTCTGACAACAGTCTTCTGGATGTAGTTTTTAGAGCGTCTTACTTTGAAGAAGACAGAAGTTGTAGAGCAGGTTTTCTGCATCAGGCTGGCTGTGTGAGAAGCAGAGTCTGGAGATGATTTAGAGACAATTAAGATTTTTGAGATATTTGGATCAAACTTTTCAAGGAGATTAGTGATGATAATTCTGGTCATTACCGCCCAGACCAGGGCACTCAGGACCATCCCAGAGGCCCCGGACGCCCAAGAGCAGGAAGGCACAGGAACACAGAGAGTGCAGGCCCCAGCCCAGCCAAAAGAGCAGCCTGTCTGGATTATTTCTTGACCATTTTAAGATGTACTGTAATCTGTT
>NW_023417166.1:0-11530 GCF_002922805.2 Oryzias melastigma | reverse complement strand
TGTAGAAAAAAGGCATTAGATGAAAGAAGCTGTTCTTCTATTTTAGGACTCGGCCTTCAGCGTGGAAGAAAAAGGCCATATTGCTAAAGCTACGTTAACACCAGCACAACGCTAGGTTCACTCCGGACGCGGAAGTGCAGGCGGCATCCACTCTCTCCTGCGCCAGATTTTAGTTGGTTTTTGCCATTATGGTTACGTTAATAACTTAAAAATATTACCCCACATTTCTGCAAAGAAGAAGCAAGTAGTTAGTAGGCCTGCACTGAAAAAAAAATAAATGTAAAAAAAACACGTTTCTAGCCTATTCCTGTGGCGAGTTATGGCCCTTTAAAAAAATGACACAATTAGCAATCTATAAAATTAAATAAACATATTTTAGTAAAATCTATTGGTCCTTGTGAACTAATGCATAATAATAAGTGATTAGGCTACTAGGTTGTTAGAGACATTTTTTCCAACTGAGAAAAAAATTAAACAAAAATAAAGCTACCGATAACAAAATGACCAAAGGTTATTTTACTATTATGTTACTTGAGATCAGATGGGTTTAATATGACCCTTGAACCAAAATGAGTTTGACACCCCTGGTCTATGTAGATACATGCGTATGTGTGTTTCGGGCGTCCGCATTCCGAACTCTCGCGATTTTCTGGCTCTACAGACAAAACGAGCAGCCATTGATCGAGCACTGAGCGTTAAACCAATTAGCGTTTGACCAGTCAAGTACTCGGACATGGTGGTGACCTACGGGTAGTGCGGGTGATATGGAAAAAATTGTATATCTCGATATTAATTATTTTATATCACACTAACGATATATATCAACAAAGTATATTTAAGAGAAATTGACAAAAATGTTACTTTACTCTAACTTTATTTTTTCAAGTACCTAAATAGTCAAAAATAAGAAATATATTTTTGAAGTTGTTAACAGTTTCCTGTTTTTTAGTAGGAAACCACATTTTGCGCTAAAGTTCAACAATAAAATATTATAAATGTATTGATTCGGAAAACTCTACTGCTCAATACCTGAGTATTTATCTCTATCATACTGGTGGAATTTTTTTTGTTTAAATTAGTCCTTGATCGGCTTTAGGTCAGTGAATCAGATCGCTCTAAATTAACAAATATTGGCGATGAATCGTATCGTCGATCACAAATCTCGATATAAATCGAATCGCTGTAAAGACAAAATTGATCTTTGGATCCCTAATTGGTTAGTAAGTGGATTTAGCAAATTAACCTCAAGAAGAAATACCACAAAAAGTTACCAGTTTTAAGTCTTTGAACAAATTGACGGATATTTCTCTAAGTCAATAAAAAATAGGCGTCGTTTCAACTCTATGTTGCTTGAATCCAGAAAAAAGGCANCCTTTGTTTCCCCCCCACCCCCCGTCTCCACCTGCGAATGCTGGACTTTTTGCGTCAAATCCCCAAGTAAGACGTCTTCCAGCTGTCAGTCCCTCTCGGAAAGATTCCCCGTTAGCTGTTTCCGCATCGGCGGTAAAGAAGTAGGGACTTTTGCCTTGATTTTGACAGATCAAATTACATGCACTCATGAAAAATTAAACAAGGTAAGATTTAACATATCAACACACACGCACACAAACATCATTACTGGGCAATAAAATTAGGTTAAATAATCTCAGATGAACAGAAATAAATAAATATTTCACAGTATCATCAATTATTAACCTAGGAATTAAAAAATCGTTCTTAAAAAAACCGCATAGGCCTCTCAGCCTCTGTATGAGTTGATTGATGACAGGAACCAGCATCCAAGCGATGCTAATCAAATGCACTCCATTGACAAATACTCTACCACAACTTTATAGAGCTATGTAGACATCCAGCACGTGTGGCGCGTTCAAGAATGCTGGTAACCGGCAGTACTAGTGTATGTACTCACAGTTGGAAGAGACTTGGTGCGGAATCTCTTGCAAATCTTGTTCCAGGCTTTTTTTTTTTGTTGGTACTTCCATGTTTTGACAAGGATGATATTCATACATGTCTACTAAATCCTATTCTCTGATTGGTCAGTATTAAACTGGCTTAGCTTTAAGCAGGCGTTCAATGGTGCCGGGCTTTGTATGTAGAGCTCACAAACTGACTTAAAAACTTGAGTACCGACGTGTAATTGTATGGGTGTGTGATTGAGACCCTACGAAAGACTAGCGACCTTTTCAGGGAGTACCCTGCCTTCGCCCACGAANCGCGTTCAAGAATGCTGGTAACCGGCAGTACTAGTGTATGTACTCACAGTTGGAAGAGACTTGGTGCTGAATCTCGTGCAAATCTTGTTCCAGGCTTTTTTTTTTTGTTGGTACTTCCATGTTTTGACAAGGATGATATTCATACATGTCTACTAAATCCTATTCTCTGTTGGTCAGTATTAAACTGGCTTAGCTTTAAGCAGGCGTTCAATGGTGGCAGGCTTTGTATGTAGAGCTCGTAAACTGACTTAAAAACTTGTGTAGCGACGTGTAAATGTATGGGTGTGTGATTGAGACCCTACGAAAGACTAGCGACCTTTTCAGGGAGTACCCTGCCTTCGCCCACGAATGACCGGGTTAGGCTCCAGCCCCCCCCGAGACCCCAAAAGGGGCAAAACGGGTTTGAAACATTGATGGATGTAAGTACAAGTACATAGCCTATTCAACTAAAACCAATCGTTTGAAGTGCATTGCAGAGCCTGGTGTCAACATAAAAAAACACATGATTTGGTAGTTCGATGGTGTAAAACATGGATGTGTTAACACTCTGATGAGAAACGAACCTTTGGACAAGATGATAATTCATTTTCATGAAGGAATAGTCATAAAATCAACACTAAATAATCTAAAGACAATGATTATGTTCCCCTAAATAATAGCACTTTACTAGTCACTATATCAATGCTTAAGAAATCTGGAAGAATTTGGTATAACCCCCTACGTCCAGCCCAAACGTGTCACTATCGAGCACAGTGGCGGAGGTTTGATAATAGGGGCCTGTTTTTTTTTCCCTTTTTCCTGACAGCGTCATTTATGGTCATTAAGTCATCTTTGAGTCTTGCTATATGCCGGATTACTCTGGAGCAAGAAATGAAGCCATCTGTCTGACAGCGGGAGTACATCTTCAGGTGCCAGTGCTGAGTTTCGGCTTAGGCGTGTTGGAGCACTGTCCATCTGGCCACCGTGAGCAAAACAGGTGCTACCTGTCCATGTTTTCACAAACGAAGGTATCGAAGATTGAACTAAAAAATAGGAAACAACTACACAAAGAAAGTGTTACTTTTCAATCAATCAGACAGTAGAAGACAAAAAGAAGTAGGCAGGATCATTACCAAACAAGGTGTGTGTACCTAACAAACGACTAGAGTGCGGCATTATGGGATCGTACGACAGCATCGCCAGGACACCATAAGTCAATGTAACCAACATCCTTACAAATACTTGATACACTTGTCACATGCGTAAAAATTGTCAGTACACTTGCCTTACACTTGATAATCGTACGATACACTTGCCACAGGCATAACAATTGTAGGATACACTTGCCTCAAGCACGATAATCATACGATACATTTGCCACACGTATGATAATCGTACGATACACTTGCCACATGTATGATAATCGTATGATACACTTGTCACACGGATTAATTTCAAGCGTTCCATCCTTAAGTAGGCTACATGTACCACCAGGGAGCTGCAAGACACACTTACGCTCCCTTTAACTCTTGTGCAATCTTATGGGGTCTAGATGACCCAAGCCTTACATTGGTGTGTTACGCATTCTATGACAAATGTGGATGAAGGTGGACAGGATTTCACGTCTACCACAACCACCAGTGAAAATCAAAAATCAATGAAAAAAAGTTCAGTGTGCAATCTTGTGGGGACCAGATGACCCCACTCCCAAAGTCAACATACCTAGCATAGCACAAGGGTTAAGACGTGGCCACTCCTATCTACGACCCTCCACGAGCCTGGGGAACCCATAAACCTGCAGCCCCTATACGTGGGGTTGACCCTCACGGCTAAGGCTCTTCCTTGTCTGGATCTGCACGTGTGCGGCGACTCTCCATTAGGTGGGCGCTGACGTGGCAACTCCTGCCCCGAAAACTCTGTTGATACTCAACATTGCGGCTAACAAATTTCATGCTGGACCCCTCTTAACCTGAGAAGCCAGAGTTATTTTCTCACTCCATTACGCCGCAAATAGAAAACAATGTGTAGTGAGTCTGCTTGACACAATGCGGTGAGCTGGCAGCCGCGCTGCATTGTAAGGACCGCTCGTCTTTCCAGGCTATTTCCAGAAGTGTTTCAAAGGGCGCTCCAGTCATGAATGGTGTCGTGAATATATTCCGCGGGCCCCTTTGCCACATGTTCTGCTAAAGGCGTCACCCCCCCATCCCACCCCACCCCTCCTCTCCCCGTCAGCGGCACTCGCTCTCAATCTATCTTTCAGGGGAGCGCAACGGGCACAGCGCTATCAGTGTGTATCATTTCTGCTTCACATCAATCGGCAGGCTGCTGTTTGCTAACTGCCAGTGAGCGCCCTGTGAGAGCGCGCCGCACTTCCCCTTCCACTTGTGTGTGGCTGGCAGTGGCAGAGCGGCAATTTGCTTCTGATTGTTTCCCATTTTCCCCAGGCGAGTTCAAGCTTAGTCGCAGGCGAGGTCCAGGGGAGAAAAAGAGGGAGGGGCGGGTGGATGGAAGGTGGCTGGAATGGAGCATAAATGCTTGAACCCAGACAGAGTTTGACCTGACTTGGAACAGACGCGGAGGCCATATGCCCCGTGGCCATTTTTCACAGCGATGATGACGGCGTCTGAAGAGCTGAGCGCGAACGCCACTGACCTCCACAGAGGGTCACAATTATAGCACGTGCGTTTGATCTCTCTGCTTGGAAAGGAGCAATGGCACATGTGCCACAGCTCATGCAATAACTCATCTGTCTGACCCCTCCCCTCCGGAGAACACACCAGCGCAGCTTCTACTGTTGACAGTCATTACCATCACTGTCAAGGTTTCTATGCCCCTTAAACTCAACAAAGCCCAAGAATCTCTAATGTTTTAGTCACATGCACCCGTACTGGGGTTGACCTGTACGGTTGTCTGGAGGGTCGTTGACAGGTGTGGTCGTATCTTAGAGGGAGTGCAAGTGTGTCTAGGTCACTTTAAGGGACGTCATTAAAATAGAACATACAACTGTTGTGTGTATTGAAGTATTGTGAAGATACATGCACTTATGACTTCCAGGTAATACTGTCACATACTCTATGTAAGCAAGTACTGGCTCCTTACTGACCATTAAATGCCGGTTGGAAATCCGTAGGGTGCGCAGGTATTACTTGAACTGGTGCAGTACACAGGAGTTTGGAGTCTCACCTACTTCACTCTAACTTACCCTTATGTGTTCTTTAAGTGTTCGCTACAACCTATCACCCTTAGTATGCCTGTAGAAAAGCGGTCTATGACTTTAACTTTTTGTCCAAGAGAGTAGTAGGAAGTTCTATAGACCTCTAACAAGAGTCCTAAACTTCCTTAATATTTGAATAACTCCAATCCTACTTACACCTTTTAATTGTCTCCATTTTAGTTACATGTGTTCCCATAATGCTCAAAGCAACAAAGAAAAATCAAGGAAGTTCTCATGTATTTGGTTCATTGTTTCCAGAGCAAAATTCATAGTATGGATCTTGTTTTCTTATACCTGAATGGCACTAAGATATTCTCTATAAAAGTTGAATAAATTAGGGAAACACTGTATTGAAACAGAATCGCCCCACCAAATAAATTATTCCCAGATTGTACTATCTTGTGGGGTCCAGATGACCCTACCTTAACATTGACATGTTATCCCTTCAATGAAAAAAAGGTGGACAGGATTTTATGGACACTAGTTAAAATAAAAAATCATGCCAAAAAAAGTTCAGCGCCTCCAGATGACCCCACCCCAACGCTAACATACCTTGGATAGCACAAGGGTTAAATCAGATTGGCATCTCTTTAGCCAAATTTGGTTTGTGCGGGCAGCGACCTAAAATAGGGCCCCAGACTTCATTGCTCTTCATGGTCATTACTTTTGATGACATCAAAACGATACCAAGATCATTCAAAGCCAGTCAGGAGATAGAATCTCTGTAGCATGTCTTGGATCTACCACTTGACCTCCTGCTGGTAGAGCATATTCGTAACACCACACCGGTTGGGTGTCATCCTGATCAGTTTAGTAAACCATCTCAGCTGAATCTGATCAGAGGCAATTATTCATCTCAATGTCTCCTCTTGATCGTCGAGGTGTTGACTCATGCAATGCAGCTAAAAAAGATGTCAGCCACTTCCAAATATCTATATCTAGTATTTAAAGCATATACATTTATTTTAGAATTTGTACAATGCTCAAATAATACACAAGCTTAGTTTTTAGCAAACTACAACTTTTTTTTTTTTGCTCGGGTCAATATTGACCCGTATTCAAGTGGGTCTGGGAAAAGTATAATTTACTTTTAATTATTTTAATGCAATATAATTAATTTTCAACACTTTTATAAATTCTAAAGGTCTCAACAAATATGGAAATTTGTAAGGTTACGGGTCAAATGTGACCCAGCAGAGATTACTGCATGTTATGTGCTTCACTTAACCCTTGTACTATCCTAGGCATGTTTACATTAAAAGTAGGGTCACATGGAACCCACAACAGAGTACATAGAAATTTTTTTTTTTTTTTTGGGGGGGGGGGTAGGCAAAATTGACCCGTATTAGTGATAAGGTATGTAAAAAGTATAATTTCTTTTGTAATGGAATGAGGCTTCATCTAGTCCTTGGAGCCAACTATTTTAATGAAAAATAACAAATTTTCACAATTTTGTGAATTCTAAACGTCTCAATAAATAGTGACATTTGTAGGGTTATGGGTCAAATGTGACCCAGCTGAGATTATGCTTCACTTAACCCTTGTGCTATCCTAGCCATGTTTACATTAAAGTGGAGTCTTGTAAACCCACAAGAGAGTGTACTGAACCTTTTTTCTCTGTTTGGGTCAAAATTGACCCGTAATAGTGTTTAGGTATGTAAACAGTATCATTTGCTTTTGTAATGGAATGAGGCTTCATCTAATCCTTGGATCCAACTATTTTAATGCAACAGAGTGAATTTTCTTTTTTTTTCTGTAAATTCTAAAGGTCTCAATAAATACAGAGTCACGGGTCAAATGTGACCCGATAGAGATTATTGGGTGTTGTATGCTTCATTTCTTCCTTGTGCTTTGCTTGGCATGTTTATATTAATAGAGGGGTCATCTGGAACCCACAAGAGAGTGTGGTGAACCTTTTTTTCCATTCGGGTCAAAATTAACCCGTATTAGTATTTAGATATGTAAAAAGTATAATTTGCTTTTGTTATTGAACAAAGCTTCATCTAATCCTTAGACTCAAGTACTTTAATGCAACAGAATAAACTTTCACTATTTTAGTAAATTCTAAAGGTCTCAACAGATAATGACATTTGTAGGGTTATGGGTCAAATATGACCCGGCGGAGATTATTGTAGGCTTCAAGTGCTATCCTTGGCATGTTTACATTAAAAGTGGGGTCATGTAGAACCGACAAGACAGCGCAGAACTTGTGAACTTATCTTCAGTGGTGTCCGTGGCGGACATAAAATCCTGTCCCTCTTTGTCATGGGAGGGATCACACATCAATATAAGGGTAGGGTCATCTGGACCCCATAAGACAGTGTCCTGAACTTTTTTTAACCAATATTTTTTTTATCTTCACTGATGTCCGTGGAAGACATGAAATCCTGTCCATCTTTGTCATGGGAGGGATCTCACGTCAATATGAGGCTAGGGGTCATCTGGACCCTATAAGTTTGTGCAAGAGTTAAAAGCAATAGGTTGCTTCAAGGATCAAATGGGGTTCAACGTGCCCCACAACACACAAACACAAAAAGGTAGAATACATTAGGACAAAAACAATATTGGATGATATCTAGTCTTTTTTTTTAAGTACTTTCAGACCAAGTTAGATCACGGGTCAAATTTGACCCGCAAACCCTAACTTTCTAAAACATTGAGAAAGTTAACAGAAACTTCCCTCTAAACTCTGTGCTTTTTAGTATTTTTCTATCATAACACCAAGATGATGCAGGCGGTAAAGTTGAACCATTTAGCGATGCACGATATATTTTATTTCGCTACAAAGCACACGTCATACTGATTTGGAGTTAAAACGATTCCTTATCTGGGGATTAGACGGATGCAGCAAACACCACGCGTGTATCAGATGGGAACTGCGGTTGGTTGCCTATCAAGGCTTTGGAGAAGTGTTGGGCTAAATATAAGCCACTGCCCAGTCTGGCCGTGACTTCAAGTGACCCCTATCACTGCTCTAACAGATTTGTAAGCATGTTTGCTAAATTGAAACAGAAATCTTTTTTAGTGGCTCCCATTTTCGGTCCAAGAGTGGACTTTAATGTCTTGATAAACACGAGCGTGGGCTGCCAGGAGTTTTAAATGATGCCATATGGGAAGATGTCTGAGTGTGTGTGTGTGTGTGAGATCGCAGCAGACAGCCCAGCAAGACTCTTTCAAGTTGACAGCCAAACAAAGTTGAAGGCGGTTAGATAGTGAAAGGGGCGCGCCTCTTTGGACGACAACCTCTTCCCTTTTTTCTCCAAGCAAACCACCTTAAATGGAGACAACTCGGATTTTGTATGAGTTATTTATGACCGGGATTAAGCTCGGCCTTAGAGGAAGATGTATTCCTGGTTTGACCTGATTAGTGATGCCGAGAAGCCTTTTAGATTACCCTAATAAAGACAATCTAAAGCTCCAAGTCTTGAGCTCACTATTACAGCATTAATGAGTACTACGACCAGAAAAATAAATGTAGGGTTACAGCCTTTCTAAGCGTTGAGCAATCATTTTTTTACCAAGCGAAATCTAAGGCGATACAAAAGCAATTAGTGGAGTAGTAGGAGTTGATAAGTCGGTGCCAATGATAGCCCATGTATTCCTCGGAGAGTCCACAAAGCAGTCCTGCTCAACGCTCTGAAGATGGCGAGTGCTGGAACATAAAAAATGAAACTTACACACTTAAACCGGAGGGAACACTGGAAGCAGGAGTGGTTGCTGCAGCCGTTATTGGCAATCCCTGTGCTGAGTATTAGCAGAGCGGAACATGGATAGTAGTCTTAAGAGACACTTCAGATATTACTTTTACTCTGAGATACAGCTTTTTTTTCTGTCTCAGAAATATGGCTACATAGATGGATGGATTTTTTTAAACAGAGTTTCAAAACAAGAAGTACATTTCATTTTCGTTTTTTGGATGATATATTTTACTCCGATTGTTACTTGGTCTGAAGTGCGTCTCCCTTTGGTTCTGTGGGAAGTTCTGCAAGTCAATCAAGTGATGTACTTCACAGTGAGGATGATGATTGGCTGATTTGTTTTTTCTCATTTAATGGACCACTCTACTGAGATTTTTTTTCAGTTAATCACGATTGAGTGCCCCTCCCAGCTCAGAAGAATATTCGAAAATCAGAAAATAAACTAAAGACAGATATTCCTTAGATATCAATTTTCTGTCATATATATAATCATATTTATTATATATTCATAATTATTATTTATACTTCTAATATTTATTATAACTTGCAATTTTTTTTGCATGGCTTAGCCGGGGGTGCGACCCATGCTACATTCACACCAGGCTTTGAAACACGTGTTCAAGTGAGGACTTTCAATGAAAAATCTATGCAAAATGGGCATTTCGAGCTTCCGTGTTCGCAAGTTTTTAAGTCTGTGTTCGGGCTCCAATTACAAAATGTGCAACAAATATAAAGCTGCTGAACTTGAGCCAATTATAGATTTTAATTTGATAGTAACATAAAAATAGTGTCTTAAAAAAAAACAAAAAAAAAAAACACAGAAGTGACAACTGTGTGAAATAAATCTAATTTCTATTTGTATCTTTATTTATGAATACTGTACAAGTTCTGTAATGATCTTGACTCAAGAGCTGCCAAAGAAAAATTCCAATGTAATTGCTTCTGAACCTATAACATGTACAAATAAACTCTTACGTAGCGTAATCAGATGAGATTGGGGAAAAGAAATATATATCATCTTATGTTCTCCGTTTTCCCCACTAACAACCGCTAGGGGGCGCTGTAGCTGTGAATATCAGTATTTGCTATCGATGGCAACACAGAAGAAGAACTAGTTGTTCAAAAGCAGTACAGACAATGAAGACCGCAACGGATTTAGAGATTTAAAGTGGTATAAGAGTTTTGTTGACATGCTAGCATGTTCTTTATGCTACAGTTATGTGGCGCTAACCTATTATTTTCAATTCCTCCTATGTAATGAAGCTAAATACGGTTACGGTACTGAAGCGTGCACATATACATGGGTTGTGTCCAAATTCCCACCCTAATCTCTAAGTACTAAAAATCTATTAAATAGTGCTCTGGATTTGAGAAGTATAACGTTACCAATTTCACAAAATGAAAATCAAATCAATACGAACATTTTATGACATTTATTTATGACTCCACTGTGTTCAAATGAGGAAAATATATACGATTTCTTAAAAAAAAATATATTTAAACTTCTTTTTTTTGCAAAAATTGTTCAACCGCAATGCATTGTGGTCTATATTTGCTAATGTAGCGAGCATAGATGCACGTTTTCGCAAAGACTTCTGGGAAATTTTCGACTGCACTCGATTTGACAGCACTAGAAAATGGCAAACGCACTATATAGGGTACTACGAATATATCAAGTAGTATGTATACTATATACTATAGTGTACTATATAGTATTATATAGCCTCAGAAGATAAAAATGTCTGTTTTCGGTTCCGAATTTTAGTAAAAAAAATGTCTTCCAAAAGTTCCACTTCTTTATTATACATTGTTTTATGAATCTGCAACTTCAACTATGTTGTGACTATGTATGGTAAATAATTGTTTAGCTAGTTGTTTTACAATTCGCTAATTCCCAAGATGCATTTCTTTCAAACATGTTTTGGAACTTCTTCAGAGTTCCATGTCAGGCTGTGCCACAAACTGCATTCATGATTTTTTTTAACTAAGATCTATGACCTTAATACCTCCACAGCTTTTGATAAATATTGACTGGACCTAAACACAAAAAAAAAATAAAAATAAAAAAAAATACGGACAGTTATGAAAGGAGGGTTTTCTCCGGAGGCCAAAAATTCTAAACAAAGACAAGCTGAGAAAGCTCCTTTCAAATATATTAAGCACAGAGGGTAATCCATCCAGAGCAGGCCCGGCCGCAGACCGCAGTAGAGTTCATAAAAATCAGATAATTGAAAAACCCACAGTCTCACCTCCTTTTCTGAGCTTTCAAAGCCTGCCAAGTGCAACTGCAAGCCTGCAAATAAAAGCGTCAGATGGCGATTAATTTTTTATTTGCCCAATATCGACTCTTATTCCATTGTGGGGTTTTTTTCTTTTTTTTAGCTCATTAGACCGGGCTCAGTTGGTACAGTAATTGGTCAATAGGG